>NW_005353514.1:359030-375352 GCF_000412655.1 Myotis brandtii | reverse complement strand
GTTGCCTACTATTATAGCTGACAACGCAGGCTATGACAGTGCAGATCTGGTGGCACAGCTCCGAGCTGCCCATAGTGAAGGCAATACAACTGCTGGACTGGATATGAAGGAAGGTACTATTGGCAATATGGCAGTACTGGGCATAACAGAAAGTTTCCAAGTGAAACGGCAAGTTCTTCTGAGTGCAGCTGAAGCAGCAGAGGTGATTCTGCGTGTGGATAATATCATCAAAGCAGCACCAAGGAAACGTGTCCCTGATCACCACCCTTGTTAAGCATTCCTATATGCTGTTATGCTCTGGACCAGTTCATAGCAAAGTTGTTTGAAAGACTTCGACTTCTTAAAGAAGACTGTGGAATCGAAGTTGAGCTGTGGTTCTTATATCCTTAAATTTAGACATTTAGCTGACCTTTCATTTTAACATGGGTCTAACTTATTTGCTGTTCATTCTCCATAAAATTCAGTTGTTTTAAAAGTACATTTCTCATACTGTGCATCAAAATAAAAATTTGAACAATTACTTACGTCTTACCTTTTTTAGTGATTTGTTACTTGTAACTTAATGGGTATGGATGATTGTACTTTCAGTATAGAGTTGTTTCAACTTAACTACTGGTTGACCTTAAACATTAATGAAATAATTATCTTGGTTAACATAAGTCCAAATCAAATGTGATACACATACACAAATTTTTTGGTTCTCAGTTATACATAACCTTTATTAACTAACCATTTATTTTTATTTAGTGAAAATACCTAGTCTTCAGTACTCATTTAATTTTGTGTAGCCTAAGCACTCTCTCTTATATAGGAAAATTTATGATGGTTTTTGTTACTTCAAGTGGGAAAGAGTCATATTCAAGACTAGATACTGTTGTTGAAAATTTTATTAAAAACGGATAAGTTTTTTTCTATGGCATTTATGTTTTTTCCTTCAAGCAAGGAACTATACTAATAGTAGGGTAAATATAAGTATTGTGCTGCATGGCATAAGAATGTGGTATGTAAACATCAACTGTCGCCTGCCAGGCACTTTTCTGTGCTCTTTATACACAGTAATTAGTTTAATCCTTGTAGTACCTGAGAGGTTGGAACTTAACCATTTACTGATGAGAAAACTGAGGTACACAGATGGTAACTGACTAGTAAATGCCAAACATGGGATTTGACCTCAGGTAGTTTGAAGGCCATGCTCTTAATCATCATACCACACTGCGCTTTTAGTTAAAATTTGAGTCTACATGACTGTTAGGCCACACGCCCACTTTTTAAATGTGAAATTACATGATGTTACATGTTAGGACCAAAAAAAAAAAATTGGCTCATTTCCATAGAATGCATATTAAGGTATTTTGGTTGGCATCACTCATATTTATGGAAGCTAAAATTCTGTACAAACTTCTGGAAGAGATTTTCCTCTGATGCATAACACTTTAAGGTTCAGGACTTTTAAAATCCTAAATAAAGTTACATTTGGTGCTTCAACATTTTCTGCTTTTTAACTTTATAATTGTGTCAGAATTTCAAGAAAAAGTAATGGAAGTGGAAATAGACATTTACATAGTTACTATATTAAAATTGATTGAAACCCTATAGTGTAAATATTTTGTACAGCAAAATCAGTGGTGATTTCTTAATCATATTGTTTGAGAAATGTTTATTATGTATTATTTTAAAAGAAAAAGGTTTGTGTGCAAATGTTTATAATTTAACATTTGATTCAGACTGGGTAGCTCATTATATGGGAACTCTGTGTAGGTCATGTGGTTTCACTTTGCCTTATGGCTTGTAGCCGTAGGTCATGGGGCCACACTGGAAAAGGTGGGTTGTTAGTCTTAGGAGGGGAAGACAGGGTCAAAAGAAAGTCAAAGCCAAAACAAGGAGCGTCATCCTGTACACCAAAGGTTTTGGGTTTGATTCTTGGTCAGGTCAAGTAAAGGAGGAAGCCAATGGGTGTTCTCACATCGATGTTTCTCTCTCAGGTGAGCATTAAAGTCAAGTCTGACTGGTGTAGCTCAGTGATTGAGCGTCAACGTATGACCCATGACAGTTTGAATCCCAGTCAGGGCACATGCCCAGGTTTCGGGCTTGTTCACAGTAGGGGGTGGGGTGTACAGGAGGTGGCCGATCAATGATTCTCATCATTGATGTTGCTAACTTCCTCTCCCTTTCTCTGAAATCAATAAAACCATATTTTTAAAAAGTCAAAACTTTCATCATAAGGCTGCCTGTTGGCAGAAAGTTTCTAGCATGAACTGAGTATAGTTTAGTTTCAATCATTAGGAATGAGTAAATAGACTATAAATACTGCCTGTCTAATAGAAATCTGGGCTCATTACTAAAGGAGTTAAATGTTTGGCAACCTATTACATTTAATGATTAAAGTTTAATCAGTGGGTTGCAGGTACTCTACAGATTGGGAGTGGTGATAGAAAGACTATGTGATATGAAACTTCGTCTGGTTTACCAAGAAATATTTGTGGTAGGAAAACATGAAAACAGTCTGCTGTGTAATGTCATTTGAGAACCAAACTTTGATGGGTTAAGATGCTTTTATGGCAAAAAGTTAATAGTATGTTTTAGTTAAGATGACATTTTAGTGTCCTTGATTGCTGAAAAAGTTTAAAGAATTTCTATCATTCTTTTTACATAAAGAATTGTGTTCTCAAATCACCCACTGACAGCAATTTCTTTCCCTGCTGCCCCCAAGTAGCAAAGGAACATTTTACTCTCATGAGCTTTCGTCCAACAGCAAGGAGTCATTAAAATTGAGATACATTACTGACTAAAACTGAAGTCTGTACAAACACCAATAGAACAACTTCCCCCTGTTTCAAATGAATGAAATGAGCAGTTTCTTTAAAGTATCCATGGGAAGAAGGTCACAATTTACATACTTTTAAAAATGTCCAAAATTCCTACGTTTCTACACTGATCATCAAAAGGACCCTACCTACAAAAATCAAAACAAATCAGAGATACTTGAGGCTAACGAGGCAAAAGCTGCCTCTATACCACAACCTGCAATTCAAATTTCCAAGTGCTTGTTACAAGTGAACAGATTCCCCCACCTACTCCCTTTAACCTGGTAGATTCTGGAAATGTGGTTTCCCTCCATGGCAGGGAAACAGCGGGGCTCTCTCCACAGAGGCAGCCAGGGTTACCACGGGGCTTGATTTAATGAGACCACATTGCCATGAAGAGGTTCCACTTCCTACATGACTTCTAGCATTGTCAGCGAAGGAAACAGTTTAGAGCAGACCTTGGGTCAAACCCTTTAGGGAAAATGAGCCAAGTCGGCACGAACCACTGTCAAACTTAAGGTGGCAGCCTTTGCAACAGCAAGGTCTTTCTGTGAGTGACTGACTGACTAGGTAGAAATGTCCTTTTAAAGTGGCCTGAATTAGTCATATTTTCATACCATTTGTGGTCACTCATAGTAAGAAAATACATGTGCAAAGGGCTGGAGACAGTCCTTTTCGGTAAGTTCTTTACAAAGTCCTTATTTGAGGTGCTCACAGCCTCATGACCAGCCACTCTGGAGAGTGGAGGAGGCCACAGAGCCCCAGTCCTTGCTCTTCACTGTTTCAAAATACCTACTTGGAAAGACTGCTTTTCTGGCAAGGAAGTTGTCATGCTGCCCTTTGGGAGAGAGATTTGCCAGACATTTTTCTTCTTGGTGTGATTTAGGGATTTCATCTGACTCCATCGGCTCCTGCTGGCGGAGATGCCCTAACTGTCCCAGAGCACTGGAGAGGTCTCCGGAGATGCCAGCTGGGTTCCTGGCATTGGCCTACCGCCGAAGCTCCTCAGGAGTTGGTAGGAGGAAGTGGAGGAGGTGGGGCAGGTGCCTCCTGGCTTCCCTCGGCCAAAGCATAGCGCCTGGCTTTTCTGTGGTCAGGCTCTGGTGTCTCCTCTGCCCATCTTCCCACGCGGCGCACGCCTTTGGCCACCTTGGGGGCATTCCTGCAAGGGTTGTGGTCATAGATAACCAGCTTCAGACTTGACAGGTGGGCCAGGCTGGGGAAGTAGCAGATGTTGTTCCGGTCCACATCAATCACCTCCAGGAAGGGCATGTGAAGCAACACAGGGGGGAAATCGGTCAGCAGGTTGCCTGAGAGCCAGATGGTTCTCAGCTCCCGGAGGCGCCGCAGCTGGCCTGGCAGCAGACGCAGGGCGTTAGAGCCGGCGTGCAGAGTCTTCAGGAGACTGAGCTCACACACCACATCTGGCAGCTGGGTGAGGCAGTTGGCCTCGACCCACAGGGTCCGCAGGTTCTGGAGCAGGCTCAGTTCATTGGGGAGATCGCAGAGTTTGTTGTTGCCCAGGTAGAGGATGCAGAGCTGTTTCAAAGTACACACCACCTGGGGCAGTGCCTTGAAGTTGTTGAAATCCAGGGCCAGGATCTGCAGGTTCTGTAGCTGCCCCAGCTCCAGAGGCAGGCTGCTGAGGTGGTTGTCACTCAGGTAGAGCTTGACCAGCTCCCGGAAGGAGCACACATGCACGGGCAAGCGGCGGAGCTGGCTCCCACTCAGATCCACCATCTTGTCCAGCGGCATCTCCCGGAGGTCTCTGACCACGAAGTTCTGGCAGCGGTCAGCAGGGATGAAGGCCACGATGGCCCTGATGGTGTTCCCCATGCGGAGGCTGGAGGCATGGCGAGCCCCGGCCCACCAACCGATGGGGCTGCTGCCCACTGCTCGGAGGCCTGTCCTCCCCTCCCATTATAACCGAGGGGGGTGGTGGCGTGACAGCAGCCAGTCACTTCAACAGAGGAAAGTGCTTCTGATAGCAACCTGAGTGTCGGGTGACAGGCCCAATAGCAAGCCAGGTCCAGGAGCCCAGGTCTGCCTCACATACTTGCTTTCAGTCCCTTAAACCCCCATCTCCTTTATCTGCATTTTTTATTTGTTTGTTTCAAGCTGAAAATAGCTGCACTGTTTTTTTCTAATGATAAAACAGTGAGGCATTACATAAAGGTTGTAAAAGAGGAAAGTGGAAAACACCCATAGTCATACGACTCAAGGATAAATACTGTAAACAATTTAATAATTGTCCTCCAGTCTTTTTCTCACAAGTAATCAATTTGTTTTAAAAAATTATCCTGTTCAGGAGTATTATGTTTTATCATAACATGTGGACATATATTTATGTTTGCAGGTATCTATACAATTATAAACACCTGCAGAGTCCATCATATGGATGTACATTTAAAAAATATATGGATGTAATTTAAATATATATATACTAGAGGCCCAGTGCATGAAATTCGTACACTGGTAGGGTCCCTAATGGCTGCCGGCTGCCGGCTGCCGGCCGGGTACTCCCTCCCTTCCCCCAGCCGCCTGCCACAGCCAGCCAGGGCGTCCCTCCCTTCCCCTGGCTGGCCCCACCACCTGGTTGAACTCCCAGTTGAGGGGGCAATTTGCATACTACGCTTTTATTATATAGGATACGTTTTTATTGACTTCAGAGAGGAAGGGAGAAGGAGAGAGAGAGAGAGAGAGAGAGAGAGAAACATCAATGATGAGAGAGAATCATCCAGCATGTCCCCTACTGGGGATCAAACCTGCAACCCAGCCATGTGCCCTGACTTGGAATTGAACTGTGACCTCCTGGTTCATGGGTCGACACTCAACCATTGAGCCACATGGGTCCCAATGTGGATGCATTGTAATTTAGACAGGTCTCTATCATTGGGTATCTAGGTTGCTTACGGTGTGTTACTGTTATAAATATCCTCATAAGTACAATGTGAGCAGTAATCCACTCATTTCTTTAAGAAACATCCTTACAAGTGTTTCTGGATCAAAGACATGTATCCTCTTAAGGTTTTTCATTGATGGTGTCTCCTCCCTACCCCAGCAAGTCTGACCATTGTTCATACTCTACAGGTGTCCATTTTCTTATTCTTTACTCTTACCAGGTAATAGTTTTCCACACTTTAAAAATTTGCCTTTGACACCTGAAACCTATATACTTTTATTAACCAATGTCACTTCAATAAATCCAATAAAAATTAAAATAATAAATAAAAGTAAAACACACACACAACACTTCCCTACATGTTGACTTGGAAATTCCACTTTGGAGACTCTTATAAAAATAAAAATACCAGTATATATATATTTGCTTATTTCACTATGGTTACAATAATAAAAAAACTAGAACACACCTGACTATTAGTAGGGAAATGGTTGACTAAATGACAATTCATCTGTGGAATACCGTGTTGCTTTTATTTGAATGAGGTAAGTCTGTATTGTTTTTCCCTACCCTTAGTCTTTGCTCCATGCTGTGTTTCAATAAAACCTGTATAACAGAGAGTATTTTTACTTTTATAACAAAGTAAATGACTAGTAAAGACATAGTTTTAAAAGGTTAAAAAAATGCCTATGACAAAAGACAAGTAGAAAAGCAGGAAAAAGAGGAGGAAAGAACGCCAGCCTCCCACAGCTTACGTAACTGAGAACGTATTCCGACAGTGCCTCTGTGGCAGGTGTAGCTCACTGCTCCTCAAAGGCTCGTGCTCCCTGCCGTGGTGCGGAGTTGTCGGAAGCAGCTGGCCAGCTGGGACATTTTCTAGCACCCGCCTAGGGCAGGGAGGGAGTCTAGTTCTGGCCGTGGAATGTGGGCAGAAGTGATATATGTCACTTCAGGGCCTGGCTCACTTAAAACAGACCTCACCTTCCTCCGCACGGTCCCCATCTGCTAGCTGAGCTTCAGCACCCAGGGTGACCTTAGAAGCCACCAAGTATGTGGAAGTCACATGTGGAAGTTGGCAGGGCCTTAGTCATCCTGGACCCCTGAATAAATGCCAGGATCAGGACACCTCCTGCCTCCCCAAACACTCCTACCACCACTTGGATTTAGGGAAATGAGAAATAAACTTCAATGATGTTAAGCCCTCCAGATCTGGGGGCTTATCGCATCTTAATAGAACAGTTATTAAAAATAAGTAGGTAAAACTACATATTTTGATATGCAAAGATATTCAGGATAAAATGGGGGGGGGGAGTGAGTTTCAGAACAGTTTTTTATAATCCCATCTGTAAAAAATAGGCATATATTCTTGTATATGCATAAAGTTATCTAAAAAATAACAGTGATTATCTCTGGGGAATCTGCCTTATGGTTTGGGGATGATAGAAAGGCTGACTTTTCTATTTTCTCTTGTACTGTTTGATTTTTTAAAAAACTATAGACATACATCCCCTTTAAATTTAAAGCTGTAGTCCCCAAGAAACAATCCATTAGTCTGCCTACCCTTTGGTCTGGATAGTGTCCGAGTTTGGGGGGGTGGCTTGGCACACCCGTTCCCCTTCTGGGCTGCCTTTACTGAACAGAGCGATGAGGACCACCCCACGGGGATGGCCGTCCTGCAGAGTATTTGGGGGTGAGTGTCCTACTCAGTCACCCTGAAGCCAGTGCCCTTGGACTTTCCACATTGAATGTCAAAGGCTTTTATCTTGAGTCCTCTCCTTGCTTTGTTGATTTGTGCTGTAATAACCAGCCTCTCTCAACAGGTACTGTGCTTCGCCTCTATATTTAGTGTGGCCAGTAGTGACCACAAATGGTCATGAAGCAGCTGCCCTGCTGTCATCTCTAGAAATGATAACAATGATAACGATTCGTGCTCATTATTGGTAACTAATCTGTGAAACGGAGCACTGTGCCAGGGGCTTTACAGATACTGCTTCTCCCAACCCCTGCCAGAGAAGTGTTTTCATCCCCCATTTTCAGGTGAAAAAACTGAGGCCCAGAGAGGTTTAATAATAACATCAAGTATGTACTGAGCCCCACTAAGTTCTATCTAGATGCAGGGAGTCTGGTGGCCAAGACGACAGACAGGACCTGATCTCACAGAGTGTGCGATTCTATGAGAGCACGCGGGTGTGTGGTGGGCACTCTTCCTGGTCACACCAGTTGACAAACTTCGCCCTCACACCCTGAACTGTCCCTCGGTACTTTCTCGGCAGCCCCTACATGTGGGCAGATACTAAGGAAAACCAGCGAGTGTGAAAGGCGGAGATCCCGCCCCCATTGCTCATGGCTTCTGGGTTGAGACCTTGAGGCTTCAGGAAAAGAGCCCTGGCCTCAGCCCAAACAGTGTGGCTCAATGGTTGAGCGTTGACCTATGAACCAGGAGGTCACGGTTGGATTCCTGGTCAGGGCACATGCCTGGTTGCAGACGTGAGCCCCAATGGGTGGTGTGCAGGAGGCAGCCGATCAATCTCTCTCATTACTGATTTTTTTTCTCTCTCTCCCTCTCCCTTACTCTTTGAAATCAATAAAAATATAATAAAAAATAATATTTTTTTTAAAAAGAGCCCTGGCCTCTTCATTGGGCTTCCACTGCCCCCACTCTATTCATTTCTCACTTGTCAGCTTCAGCGCCTCCTCCTGGGGCCGCTGGGGCCACGCAAAGCTTCGTCACTCCCACCTCTAGCCAGGGCAGGGGCCTCTGATTCCCGAAGAAGGAAGATCGGAGCCCAGACTCCTCAGCGAGGCTTACAGGACCCTCCAGGACCCGGCCCTGTGCACCGGGGACTATGGGCTTCCTCCTCTGGCTCCTGCTAGGTCACCCACAGGCCAATCTTCCTTCTCAGGGCTTCCCACATGCAGCCCCCTCCCACCCCCGCCTGGATGCTCTCCCCACTCGCCACCCTCTCTCTCCTCTTGCTCACCTGTGCTGTCCCCCCTCAGGTCACCTCCTGGCCCTCAGACGAAGTTAGTGACGTTACAATGTGCAGTCAGTGCTTCTCTGTAAACATTTGCTGACTGCCCATCCTCCACGGGACTGTCGCCTCCAGGAGGCCGAGGTCAGCGGGGACGCCCTCCGTTGGGTCGGGTCGTTGGGTCTCCGCCTCAGTGCCTGGCCCCGATAGGTCCTCAGCCAGCTGATGCTAATTGACTAGTGAAGCAGGCATTTATTTACACACAGAAAATTATTTTTAAATACTTAAGGATAGCTCCAAATACAGAAAGACCACACATTTATTATCCCTCGTTAGTACTGCTACCGATAGTACCCCGGGTAAAAACCTAGTTTTACATATATGATTGTACATATAAGGTGACATATACTAGTAGTATATAGGTAGTTTCACACATAAAAGCTGTCTTTCACTGGGGGAAGGGCAGTAGTCATAATGTTATTTCCCCCTGAACGAAATAAACTTCTAAGTCCATAGGGAAAAATTTTCCTTTAATCTGATAAAGTGGGTTGGATAGTAGAGAAATACCTCATATTAACTATACTTTCAGCGCTTTGGCATTCTTGATTTTCCCAGAGCTCCTAGGCAAGTAAAGGGTTGATCATGTAAATGCAGCTTTGGGTCTGGAACTGTGAAAAATAATTTTTTTTTGTTTTGTTAATCCTCACCTAAGGATATTTTCCCATTGATTTTCAGAGAGAGTGGAAGGGAGGGGGAGAGACACAGAGAGAGAAACATTGATGTGAGAGAGACAAATCGATTGGTTGCCTTCCCACGTGCCTGACCACGGGTGGGGATTGAGCCTGCAACCAAGGCACGTGCCCTTGACTGGAATTGATTCTGAACCTGGGACCCTTCAGTTCATGGACTGATGCTCTAACCACTGAGAAAACCGGCCAGGATTAGACCTGTGAAATTTGAATGGACTATCTAATCTAATAATAGACAAACAGGGTAATTGACCATACCTTTGCTACCCTCCCATTGGCTAATCAGCAAGATATGCAAATTAACCACCAAAAAAGATGGTTAATTTGCATACGCGGCTCCGGCTGGAGCAGGGAAGGCGCTGAAGGCGGCTCCGGCCAGAGCTAAGGTCTGGGTACCGGGTGCCGGAGGAAAACCGGTGCTGGCAGCCAGGGGAAGGGAAGGCCTATTGCATGAATCTTTTCGTGCAACAGGCCTCTAGTAAATCTTATAAAGGACTCATTAAGTCTCTTCTAAGTTGTTGGTTTTGTTCGGGGAGGGGAGGCCGCAAGGGGTGGGTGGATCTTATAATGCATTTTCCAGTGGAAACAATGCTACAAATGGTGGTATCCTGGGTTAATCTACAAGAGTTGGCATAACTGTAGGACAGCAGAAGCACAGTATTAACAGCAATTGCTGTCTTGCTGACTGCTGTGTGTAAGATGGGTTCAACAAGATAAATTCTGAGCTGCAGCTCGAGCAGCAGGCCTAGTAGCTGGAGGTGATTTCAGCAGATGGTAGATACTACTAAACTGGGGCCACCTGGAGCTGGGCATGTTGCTGTCTCAGTGCAACCAGGGTCCTAGCAGCAAGGAAGAAAGGAGAGGTTCCATAGAAAACCAGCGGTTTCTGCCATGGGAACATCTGGTGGGTGCAGCTTGGCAGGTGGTGACCTGAGGTGGCATTTTAGTTTCACTATTTCCTGCCTGTATGGCCTTGGTGAGGTTGCTGAACTTCTTAGGAAGTCCTTTGACATTTGTCAAATGAAGATAATTAACAATGTCACGGTGAGGATTAAATGACAGTAAATGCCCGGAACACAGTAGGAGTTGAATACATGTCAGCTTTCCCCTCCCATTGTAAACGTTCGCTCCTCAATACTTGCCTGAAACCACCTCACGTCTTTAAGGAATGTCAATATTTGCCCAGACAGGCCACTAACTGGCAACGTAGAACCTCCTGGAATTGAGGGAGCAGCCTCATAACGTTGGAAACTAATGAGCCATCACGAAGCCCGGTGAGTAGTGAGCGGCCACCGGACAAGGACAGTGAGGCTTACCTTGGTGACTCGGGTGTGCCTTCAGGTCCTGGTGGCGTGAGGAGCTAGCAGCGGTTCTCAACCTGTGGGTCGCGACCCCTTTGGGGGTCGAACGACCCGTTCACAGGGGTCGCCTAAGACCATCCTGCATATCAGATATTTACATTACGATTCATAACAGTAGCAACATTACAGTTATGAAGTAGCAACGAAAATAATTTTATGGTTGGGTCACAACATGAGGAACTGTATTTAAAGGGCCAGAAGGTTGAGAACCACTGAGCTAAGGGAACCATGCCACAGCCCGGTGGTGACGTCATCTCTCCTTGACGTCGCCTCTCATTCCCCACCAGCTTCTGAGCTGATAGTGGAATGAGATGAATTGACACTGGGGATGGACTGACGCCACACGCTCCGCTCATTCATCCCTCTCTAGCCGTTCAGAGACGTCATCTCTCCTTGACGTCGCCTCTCATTCCCCACCCGCCTCTGAGCTGATAGTGGAATGAGATGAATTGACCCTGGGGATGGACTGACGCCACACGCTCGCTCATTCATCCCTCTCTAGCCTTTCAGATTTTCTTTAAGCGAAGTTCAGGCCAGCAGGCCTCAACTTGGAGAAGCAGGGACCCTGGAGGAGTTTGGGAAAGACCTCCAGCTGCAGGTTTGCTGGCCGATAGCTGTGATGCTCCCCCCAGGAAGTGCATGTATAGGAGAGAATGACCAACGAGCAGCTACGTGATGATGTGAGTAGCATGTGGATCTGGCTTGGAAAAGCCGCAAACCACTGATTCCCCAGAGGTCCAGGATGGTCTGTGTGTCTCTCTGGTTGGAAAGTTTCTCCCATCTCCTTTGGGAGAAGGAGTGGCATTGGTTTAACGTTGCCTTATCGCAGGTGCCTTTCCGACAGCAGGGCTCAGTCTGAATCTTGCCCAGATGGAGTCATATTGATGGGGTGGGATGGTGTTGTGGGAAGAGTCCCAGACTCAGACTCTCAAGATCTGTTTGAATTTCTCTAATTGCGGTGGGAACTTGGGCCTGTTGTTTAACTTCTCCGGCTCTCCTTTTCCTCATCTGGAGACAAGAGGGTTGGACTAGGTCAGTGGTCGGCAAACTCATTAGTCAACAGAGCCAAATATCAACAGTACAACGACTGAAATTTCTTTTGAGAGCCAAATTTTTTAAACTTAAACTATATAGGTAGGTACATTGTTATTCACTTAATTAGGGTACTCCTAAGGCTTAGGAAGAGCCACACTCAAGGGGCCAAAGAGCCGCATGTGGCTTGTGAGCCGCAGTTTGCTGACCACGGGACTAGGTGGTCCCTGGGATTCCCATCAAGCTAGGCAGCAAGGACCTCCCACTGTGTGGCTCTGTGTCGCCAAACGTGTCACTCAGCTGCAAATGTATGTTAGGGGTGAGGCAGATGGGGAGGGGGCTGTGCTTGAGAAAAACGTTGTTTTGTTTTAGTTTGAATTCTGGAACACTAAGTTGGCAAAGACCTTGACCCTGCCTTTCTTTTGTGTAACTCCCTCACCCCTCCCAAAGACACTCAGAGGGGCCAGCATGACAAATGGAAAGAGAATACATGGGCTTTGGAGTTCGAAAAGTTTGAGTTTGCATATCAGCTCTGCCATTTACTAGGGCAAGGTTAACAATTTCTCTGAGCCTCAGTTCACTATCTGCAAAATTGCAATAATAACACCCACTGCATGGGTTGTCCTGAGGTCTGTAAGATAATGTGCTTAAAGTATCTTGCATGCAAAAGTGCTTGAAAAATGGTTGCTATTATTGTTCTTTTTGTTATTAATGTTATTATTAGCGACTGGGCTGGGATTATTCCAGGTAGTCCTAATGGATGCACAAGTGAGTTGCGCCCTGAGCCAGCTCTGGGCTGTTTCTCTCAATTCCTGGGGCCCATCTGGCCTCCTGGTTTGGGCTTGGGAGGGTCTAACACAGACCAGGCCAACTCTATATCCTTTTGATTCACTGTCCCAACTCCTCCTCCCACCATGATGTATTAGACCAGAACTTAATCCTGTGGTGGTATTTGCTTCTTACAACAAAAAGGCTTTTTTACTGACCTCTTTGACATGCTGACTACATGCTCTTGTTTGAGCAAGACAATGTCTTATGTCTTCCTTCCTGGGGCAGAAAGCAATACCACACTGGGTACCCCAGCTGGGGAACGAGCTATCATTTTATAAATCCTTTGGTCAAATGCTTTGAATGTTGGTCCACAAACCCACAGAAAATGAGTGGAGTGGCTAGATGTTCACAGGCGTGCCTTGGGACAGAGCTGGCTGGCTCCTTGGTCAGAAGCACGGCCTTGGAAAGAACGTCTTTCTCTAAAAATAGGGCAGTTAGAGGCATAGCTGCACCAGCAGATAGTCTCCCCGTCGGCTTTGGGACAGGCCAGCTGATAAAGCCTTCTGCTCCGCTCGCCCCAGATTCCTCACAGCTGTTTTCCAGACCAAAGGGCCCTGGGGCTGCTGGCCTCACACCAGCCACCCGTCAAGTGCTTTTCATCAAACACTGCCCAGGAGGCGGGAGTTGGCTTAATCAGCCTTGAAGCCTTGCCTGGCTCTAGAAAGGATTAGGGAGGGCTGGGAACCCTAGCTGTAAGCACATTCCAAACCCAGCAATCTCCTTGCTTCACTTTGCATGGGCATATTTTTTTCTTTTTTACATCTATTAAAAGTTGGATTTCCCCTTCCATTAGAAGTTGGGGGATAGTATAGCATAGTGATTAAAGGGGTGTGCTCTGAAGCCAAACTTCCTGGGTTAAAAGCCTGTGCTTTTTTTTTTTTTAACTAATATATTTTATTTGTTCAGAGAAGTTTTACGTTCACAGAAAAATAGAGCAGAGTTCCCATATACCCCTTCCCCTCCCCACCACACACACAACCTCGCCTACTACCGTCATTCACAGCAGTGCATTCGTTACAATCAAACCTGCACGGACCCATCATGATCTCCCAAAGTCCATGGTTTACTTTGGGGTTCACTCCTGATGCTATACATCCCATGAGTGTGAACAAGTGTATAATGACATGTACCCCTACCGTAGTACTACACAGAGTAGTTTCCCTGCCCGAAAACCCCCGGCTCTGCCTAATCATCTCCCCCTCCCCCTAACAGGCAACCTCTGATCTTTCTACTGTCTCCATAGTTTACCCCCAGAATGTCATAACCTTGGAATCACACAGTGCATAGCCTTTTCAAATGGGCTCCTTTCACTTAGTAAAATGCATGTGTGTTTCCTCCATGTCTTTTCATAGCTTGATGGCTAATTTCCTTTTTAGCGCTGAATAATATTCCATTGCCTAGATGTGCTCCAGTTTATCCATTCACGTGCCGAAGGGCATCTTGGCTGTTTCCAGGGTTGGGCAACTATGAATAAAGCTGTTATCAGTATCTGTGCTCAGGCTTTTGTGTGGACGTTAAGTTTTAAACTCCTTTGGGTAAATACAAAGGAGCACGATTGTTGGATCATTTGGGAAGAGCATGTGTAGTTTTGTAAAAAGCTGTCTTCCAACGTGGCTGTCCCCTTTTGCAGTCCCACCAGCGAGGAATGGGAGCTCCTGTTGCTCCACATCCTCGCCAGCACTTGGTGGTGTCAGTGTTCTGGATTTCTGAAGACTGTGTTTGCTTCCTCTTAGTTTTTGATGGCCTGAGGCAAGTCACTACACCTCTCTGCCTTGGTTGCCTAGTTTGTGAAAGCTGGAAAACAGTGGCACCTCCATTGCTGTCGTGAGAATTTAATAAAGTAACTCATGTGTGGCATGTAGGACTGAGACGGGGTATGTGAATTCTCCATATACCTTAGCTGTGATGTTTGGAGTAGGTTGGATTTCTTTTCTAAAAAACATTTGAAATTCTTGGGCACCAAATGATGTTTAGGTTGGGGGTGGATTCCACAGATTTATTTTTATTTATTTACTTTTTTTGAAAGGAAGGAATATTTATTTATTTATATTTTTTAAAATATATTTTTATTTACTTCAGAGATAGAAACATCAATGAGAGAGAATGATTGATTGGCTGCCTCCTGCACGCCCCCTACTGGGGATCAAGCCCACAACCTTAGCATGTACCCTTGACTGGAATTGAACCCGGAACCTTTCAGTCCTCAGGCCGATGCTCTATCCACTAAGCCAAACTGGCCAGGGCCACAAATTTATTTTTAATAAGAGTTGAACCCCTGCCATTTACTGTGCTGAGGACTTTGTATGCTGTTTGATTGGAATATCACTACTGTGCTACAGAGTAGATTCCAGCATTATTATCCATTTCTAGATAAGAAAATTACAGCTCAGAGAGGTCGAATTGACCTACCCAAGGTCACCCGATTCCGAAGAGGTAGAGTTGGGACTTGAACCTGAATTTATGTGATACGCAAGTCCAACCGTTATCCCCGTGTGACACTGCCTTCTAACTTCTCCCTGCCAACCTGCACCTTGGGCTTGGAAATTTAGATTTATGGGGTTATAGTCTTTCCAAGCCATTCTCTAGTTAGGCAAGGAGGCAGGCCTGTGCGTTAGTATTAATTGCACTTCACATTTGACATATCAAAATGACTGTGTTAAAGTTCATGTCAACTGTTTTGTTCTTCTGATGGCTCAGCCAACCTCTGGTCTTTGCATATGTTGCTCCACACTTCTTCCACCTCTCCATCGGGCCCGCTCACACTCAGCCTTCGGTTCTTTGCTTAGACACTACTTCCTGCAATGAGACTTCTGGGTTAGGTGCCCCCTTTTGAGCTCTTAGAGCACCCTGTCTTTTCCTACCACAGCTCTTATCACCCTTTATTGTAATTTTATGTTTGGCTCCTCTACTACACTGAGCCAATGTGTGGAGAGACCCTATGGGTCTAGCTCACTGTTGTATGCACAGCCCACGGGACCACCCCTGGCAGCTATGTGGGCTTAACAAATATTAGTGGAATGAATGACTGAATGACCGGGCGTGAAAGGCTGGTGTTGGGCTGCAACATTGGATTCGGTGTATTCTTCTTCTGAGCCCAGGACTGTGGCTTTATCAGCACCGGCCCTAACCTCAGGAATTGCCCATGCTGTTTAACTTGGGATTGTCCATCTTCTCCGTCCCTTTCTCCTACTGCATCAGCAAGGCAGGCAGGAAGGAATGACGTGGATAGGGATGATTTAACCCTTGAGTAGCCTCCTGAGCTCTAAAGCCCTTCTCCCCGACTCACTCACCCTACAAGGACCGAATGGGCTTAATCCATTCTGTGGTTCCCTGCATTCTTCATGGTGGTCCCACGGTGACTTTCTCGGGGTCTCAACTGGTGACAAATCTATAGGTACCTGGTGGTTTGGCCATATTGATCTTAAAATGTCAACATACTTCTATATCAGTTGGTCATGTCAACATCTACACTAATAAAAGAGAAACATGGTAATTGGCGTACGACCGCTACCCTTTTCATTGGCTAATCAGTGAGTATATGCAAATTAACTGTCAGCCAAGATGGCGGCCGGCAGCCAGGCACTGAAGCGAGCAGGGAGGCTTGCTTGCTGCAGACTCCAACGTTCCCCGCCTCACTTGCCGGCCTCTCAGCTGCAAGTCTAAGCAACTAT
>NW_005353514.1:347148-357932 GCF_000412655.1 Myotis brandtii | reverse complement strand
GGGGGACCCCCCCTCCCCCCGCCCCCCGAGTGCACAAATTTTTGTGCACCGGGCCTCTAGTACTTCTATATCAGTTGGTCAAGAACCCTTGCCCAGAGCCTGCTGGGTACTCTCTTCACTACTCCATCTCCCCTGCCCCTCTCATGGGACCTCTGACCTTCCCACGACCCAGGAACTAAGATGGTCACACCTGATGCAACAGGAGGCTCCACGCCCTGTGTTAGCACTATGGCTCATGGATCGCTTCAGTCTGAGTCTTTACATGCTGCACTTCGAGTATTCCCCCTGGTACAGTCCTTCCTGTGTTCTTGGGAAATGGCACAGGGGAGAGGGGAGAGGCGAGGAGGAGCAGGGGTGGTGCCGGGGAGCAGGGGCACCAGCTCAGAACTAAGAGGAGGCAGGAGTTGTTTACACATGGTCTCCCGCTACCTGCTGCACGGACAGCTGCTCTTCACCTTTCTTCATGAGCCGTCTATGTAGAGACAGTTTCTAGAACAACAGCCACCATTTCTGAGTTCTTACCATGTGCTCAGTACTCAGCCAAATGTCCATTTACCTCTCCTATCAACTCTGAGTATGAACGATTTCTATACTGTGCTTGCTGATGAGAAATTGAGTCTGAGAGATTAAGGGGTGCCAGGCCACGAGGCTCCTAAGGGGCAGAGTTGGGGGTGTGATTCAGAGGCCGCAGGCCCTCCCCCCCTCTCGCTGGTACCACATGGGTGGGGAGTATCTTAGGGCTCAGGTAGAGGGACAGAGGCTTCAGCAGGGAGGCCCTGTCCCGGGAGAGAGCACGGAAATGGGAAACAGCCCATGGAGAGGGCTGCCACATAGCCCCGTCCCTCCAGCAGCCACAGGGACCTTCCCAAGCCCTGTGGTGACTGCCTGGGGCTCCCCATGCCTGAGCCTCTGTGCTAACCTCTGTTGGAAGTGAGTCAGCCACCAGTTCCCAAATATGCCCTCTGGGACCCGCCCCGCTGGCAGTGCTCTCCAGGGCCCTGTGCCTGTCCTGAGGCTTCAATTCACACTGGTCTCCATAGCAACCGTGGCTCTCCTGGAAGCACAGAGCAGACTGAGATTTTAAGAACTCCCGGCATGGATCTATGGGTCACACTCTTTCTTCCTGGATGTCCCCAAAGCAAATTCCTGTTGTTTTAATTTTAAAAGGGTGGAAATCACGTCTAAGAATAGAAAATTCTTAAAGGAAAAACATCTTTAGGAATATTCTTCCCCTGGTGGCTCAGTTGGTTGGAGCATTGTCTCGTACACCAAAAGGTAGTGGGTTCGATTCCTGTTCAGGGCACATCCTAAATTGTGGGTTTGATCCCTAGTTGGGGTGCATATGGGAGGCAACTGAACCATGTTTCTCTCTCACATTCATGTTTCTCTCTCTTTCTCTCTAATCCTTCTTCTCTCTCTAAAAATGAATAAAAACATATCCTCGGGTAAGGATTAAAAAAAATAAAAAATATTCCTCTATGAAGACTTTATATTATAACTAGATTGCAATTATGAAAAAAAGATAGAAAGGATAAAAAAGATTGGAAGGAAGCAATTTTAAAATGCTAACAGGGGTTTTGATAACAGGTAGTTTATTTTTCTTTCCACTTTTCCAAAAGGTTTACTTTTATAATGAAAAACGTATATGTTTAAATTCCCCCTTTCCTTCTGGGATGGCTCTTGTCTGTCCGGAGGAGTTAGAAGGGGTAGATGACCAGGAGGAGACCAGCCGATCTCCTCTCTCCTTTGTCATTCTGAGTAAGTCACCTAACTGCTTTGATCAGGTTAGGTTCCTCATTTGTAAAATGGGAAATAGCAGAGCAGTGGGACTTTGTAGAGTTAGGATGAGCATGAGATGGGTTAATCTGAGGAAGTTTTTATTACAATCTGGTTCATGATAAATGCTCACGGTGGTGTTTCCTCATGAGCATCAGTTACTATGACCAGCAGAGAGCACTCCCGGCCCAGGGAGTCCACCCTTCTTCGGGACACCAGGATTCCGTATTGTGCCATCTGAGGTAGCCGGGTGTGAGGGGACAGCACAGAAATGCTCCTTCCTTGCATGCTGATGCCTAAGTTTCCAGCCATGCGCTGAGAAAGAAATGAGCTTTAGAGTTGGAAGTGGCTGACTTTCTCTAGCAATAGAAGAAGCTGATCTTGTTGCTCCCATGAATGCACATTTGATCTTTCCTCTGGTGTTCCTACAGGTAAGGAGGCAGGCATTCTCTCCTCAGTATGGGACGGTGTGTGTGTGTGTGTGTGTGTGTGTGTGTGTGTGTGTGTGGCCTCCCAGGGATGAGGGATCGAGAAGGGGAAGGTTAGTGAGCCCGAGGTCTCTGCTGCTTGGGAGGGCTGTGGGGGTGGAGGAGAGGCGGATGCTGTCTGTTCACTGTTGCTGGCTCTGACAGGCCACGTGGAAAGAGGTTGGGGTCTTGGATTAGGTCAGTGGTCGGCAAACTCATTAGTCAACAGAGCCAAATATTAACAGTACAACGACTGAAATTTCTTTTGAGAGCCAAATTTTTTAAACTTAAACTATATAGGTAGGTACATTGTTATTAACTTAATTAGGGCACTCCTAAGGCTTAGGAAGAGCCACACTCAAGGGGCCAAAGAGCCGCATGTGGCTTGTGAGCCACAGTTTGCCGACCACGGGATTAGGTGAATTCCTAGGCAAGTTAATGTAGTAAAGTGGCCTCATTCTCTGTGGGTCGGTAATCTCTCTGAAGCCCCAACCTTTCCTCTAAGCCAGACTTGTCTGCATAGCCAGTCATCTATCTGATGTGTCTACTTGGAGGGGGTTTATATAACCAAAATAAAACTATTCCTCCACCAACACTAACTGCTACTACAACGAAAACAAAACAGAAAACAAGGCTATACTCTCAAGAAGTCATTCATTTATAAACAAACACTCCCGTGCCAACAATGGACCAGCCCCGGAGCAGAGCAGTGAAGGAGCAGGCAGGGCTCCTCCTCATGGACCTCTAGGACTGGAGGCTGAGTGTCTGCAACAGGGAAGCTGACTGTGCTGCCCTACTGTGCACTGGCCACAAAAAACAAACTATAAAAACGTGGGAAGCCCTGACCGGTTTGGCTCGGTGTATAGAGCGTCGGCCTGCAGACTGAAGGGTCCCAGGTTTGATTCCGGTCAAGGGCATGTACCTTGGTTGTGGGCACATCCCCAGTGGGGAGTGTGTAGGAGGCGGCTGATCGATGTTTCTCTCTCATCGATGTTTCTAACTCTCTATCCCTCTCCCTTCCTCTCTGTAAAAAATCAATAAAATATATATATATATTTTAAAAACAACAACAACAACAAAAAACGTGGTGAGTACTGTGCTTGCTTCTGGGTACACATTTGTGTAGGGCTGTTGTGAAATGAGGACACTCCCTGTAGGAGAAGATGAGGATGGTAAAGAGCCTGAAGATCATGAGGTGGAAAGAACTCTTTGGTTCCCCATGGCCGGTGTGTCTCAGTTGGTTGAGCATTGTCCCATGCACCGAGAGGTCACTGGTTTGATTCCTGTTTGGGGCACACGCCTGGGTTGTGGGCTCCACAGAGTGTGCAGGAGACAGCCAATCTCTCTCTCTCTCTCTCTCTCTCTCTCTCTAGTATATAAAAATTTTTTTTTTTTAAAAGAACAATTTGGTTTGGCAAGATTTGGTCTCAGGAAAGAATGTGTGTGTGTGTCTTTTGGATGCTTACATAGAGGCAGCAAAATGGCATTTTTCAACCATCTGAGGCTGGTCCTGAGTGAGGAAATGAATGGACTAAGTAGGTATGGACCCAGAGGCATAATGAGAGCCAGTGGGACCTGGAGGCAGCTTTGGGCTCAATATGGAGTGTGATGTTCCGGCTCGCAGTGGGTCACCGTGGGAGAGGTGAGTGGTCTCTCATTGGAGTGACTCCTGCTGGGTGGACCTTGGCAGGGAGCGTGCAGAGAGAATCCTTTCACAGTGGGACACTGAGCTGTGACACCACAATATCCTTCCCACCACCAGGTCTGGGAACTGGCCAGCGAGTGACATGGAGACACAAAGTGACTGTTTACAGTAGCCAGCTGGTGCCCGGGGGCTCTCGGCAGCCTCTGAGGTCTGCAGGTGAAGAGATCTCTATTCCATAGCGTCACATTGATTCAAAAAGCAGACCCGCTGGATATGAGGGGTTCAAGGTGTGGTGAAGGCTGAGGTCCCTTGCTCTGCTCAGACTGGTGCAGCCTTGCCTCCTGTCCCCTCCTGACCTTCCTCCTCAATCTGACTAAAGTCCCCAGGTGCTGAGCACACCCGAAGGGCCTGTTGCATCACTTCCTTGATCTCGAATAACACACTTGTCTTTATTGCATTGTTCTCCCTCCTGATAAGACTCTTAGCTGCCAATTTCTTGGATTCTCTCTTTGATGAACAACCTATTTGATAGAGATTTTAACTGTTAACAAAAGTTTTAAGGATGTGTGTATGGCTGGACTGTCCTCAGATCCAATATGGTAATGCCTTTTTAAAAAAACATATTTTTATTGACTTCAGAAAGGAAGTGAGAGGGAGACAGAGATAGAAACATCAATGATGAGAGAGAAATCATTGATTGGCTGCCTCCTACAGGCCCCCAACTAGGAATCACACCCCACACTGGGGATCCAGCCTGCAACCCAGGGAAGTGCCCTGACTGGGAATTGAACCGTAACCTTCAGGTTCATAAGTCAACGCTCAACCACTGGGCCAGGCCAGCGGCTGATAATGCCTTTGGATTACAGGTGGGTGTTTGGGCTTTCTGTGCAGAATTTAAGAAGGAGGCACTGGGGTTACTGAGTGGGCCTGGGAGATTATGTGGGACACCCCTCCCAATTTCCTTTTCTCTTTTCCTCCTACTCCACCCACACTTCCTTCTTCTACTTCTCCCTTTATCATCTTAGACCCAGGATGTCAGACCCAGGCCCCCAGCAAGCCTTGCTCCCATCCTGCCAGCCCCTCCATTTTTGGAACACCATCCTCTAAAGTTTCACATATTCAAGTCCCTCTCTGGTGCTGGGACTGGTGGAGGCTGGCCATGACCTCCTGGCTGTTGATTTGTCATTGCCCCACAGAGTGCAGTGCCTGCTGCCTGCTGGAAAACACGACGGAACGGTGCGTCCTGGTCCCCAGCTCATCGTGCAGTGGCATGGTGCCTGCGTGACCCCCACTTGCTCTTTTTGATTCCAGGAGGGATGGGACTGTGTGTATCAGTAGGTCAACACCCACTCTGGACAGCTCCGGATCTTAGGAGCTGTGTTTATATCCAAATTTTACCCTGTGTTGGATGGGGTAACAACAGAGTGGTGTTTGCAAAAGCCATGGGTGGAGGTGGCATTGATCCCCTTGGCCTCAGGTAAAAGAGGCGAGGCAGCTGCAGAGAACTGCCCCGGTGGCCGGAGGCCAGACCCCACCGATGCCATGGGACAGCTGAGGAAGAGTGTCATTTCTTTCCTTTAAAAAAGATTTAGTTTTTAATTCTTTGTTTGTTTATTTGTTTGTTTGTTTGTTTTTAGAGAAAGGAAGGGAGAGGGAGAGAAACACTGATCATTGATTGGCTGCCTCTTGCACAACCCCTACCAGGGATCGAGCCTGCAACCAGGGCATGTGCTCTCACTGGGAATTGAACTGGCGAACCTTCAGTGCACAGGAGGATGCCCAGCCAACTGAGCCACCCTGGCCACGGTGAGTGTCATTTTGGGTCTGATGTTGGGCTTCCTACTGCTTGTGCTCCGACTCCTCGGGGCTTCTCCCACAGGCTCTCTGAGTAGCCCTTGCAGTGTAGTCTGAGGAAAGCGACTCTGGACAGGAGTGTTCTTGCCTCTTGCATTTGGTGTTTCACCTCAGATCGGTCTTTTATCAACTTCTGATCCTTTATGGCTTTCAGAGATTTTGTTTCCCAAGCACTGAACGAGTCTGATGTTCTTCCCAGCCGTCTCTTCCTCACACCAACAGGGTTCACCAACTTAGCTGTTTCTTCTTCCTTTACTTACTGACTTGTCCTTTCGTTAGGAGAATGAAACTAACTTTAAAAAATTACATATTTTGCCCTGGCCAGTGTGGCTCAGTTGGTTGTAGCATTGTCCTGTGCACTGAAAGGTCACAGGTTCGGTCCCTGGTCGGGGCACATGTGGGAGGCAACCAATCGATGTTTCTCTCTCACATCAATGTTTTTCTCTCTCTCTTTCCCTCTCCCTCTAAAATCAATTTAAAAATTACAAATTTATTCATCTCCCTGCTCTGTGCAGCCTCCCTGCTATTCAGTGCTCCGTGCCATTTGCTCCAGAGCTGACCTCGGAGTGACTGATGGATCCCGAGGTTGATGCCTGGAAATAGCAGGCTGCGGGCCGCCTTTACTCTTGGCAAGAGACAATCAGCCTCCAGGTACCATGACCAGCGGTGGAGAGGCTCGGGTTACTCCAGTGGGAATGACACAGACATGAATGCTGTTCCTGGGTTGTCTGGGATCCGACATCCCTGCAAGGCCTGCTGCCAATGGGGCCTGGTCGAGCATGGTTGATTAGTGCTGGGCGTCCCTGCCTCTTGAGTGAGTTGCCCTGTCATCGAGCCAGGGAGACTACTAAGACTACAGTTCACCCGCAGAGGCAGGTCAGGAGGAGACAGAATCCAGGTTTAGCATGTCTGAGAGGGGCTCAGACATGCTTACTATATGACAGGCAATGCGCTATGAATTTTGTATGAATGAACTCATTAAATATTCACAATAATAGGTATTACTATTATCTCCATTTTATCTGTGAGGAAACCAAGTCACGGAAAGTCACTTTGCATAGTTTAGGGAACAGACAGTGGTTGAGGTCTCCATGGAGCTGGTGATGCTTTAGTAAAAGAATTGAGCCCTAGCCGGTTTGGCTCAGTGGATAGAGCGTTGGCCTGCAGACTCGAGGATCCCGGGGTTCAATTCCGGTCAAGGGCACATGCCTGGGTTGCAGGCTCGATCCCCAGTAGGGGGCGTGCAGGAGGCAGCCAATCAATGATTCTCATCATTGATATTTCTGTCTCTTTCTCCCTCTCCCTTTCTCTCTGAAATCAATTAAAATATATATATATATAAAGAATTGAAAACTCAAGCTACCAACCAGATCAAGTAGGCCACACCTGAGTGAAGCAGGACTCATGGAGGGCGGTAGGGAGTGGTGGAGACTGTGGTAAGTTGGAGAATCCTGGCTAGGTAAGAGCATTCTGAAAATCAGATTCAAACTACCAGCCACCATTCTCCCACTGCAGACCAAATGTTTATATCTAATTTTGTCTCAGACTGCTACGTAAAGGAACTTATTAGTAAACAGTATTCTGGGAAATAAACATATCAGTGACCTTATGTAGGGGTCACAATGAGAGTGAAAATTACCATTGAAAATTTCATAGAAAGGTACCATGTTGGGCTCTAATAAACTACCTTTCTCAGGAAGTCCACAAGACTCACTCGCAGCACACAGAATGGAGGCTGACCGAGTGTGGTTTGCATCCTCATCTCCCTGGGGAGACATGGTTCCCTGGGGAGAAGGGTGGAAGTGAGGAGGCTCTTTTCTTTATACATGTATGTAAGTGCTTCTCTTTCCTTGGCCAAGCTCATCGTTGAATTCATATAGGTTACACACATTTAATATGACTCCAGTGGCCTGAGGGATGCACCGACACACCTCACATGTGCACAGAGAAGAAGGAATTGGTGGTCTTGCACTGGATCGCAGACTTGGCTCAGGCACCCAAACCAGCTTTGCCTAATGACAGAGTGCAATCCTATTTTACACCCAAGAGTTTAAGTTGTTCCTGATGAAGGAAGGGATCATGAGAGCGGGTGTAATGGCAGGGAAGGAGTTTATAGAGAAATAAGCTCTAGAGTTGGGCTGTCCTCCAGGGAAACAATGTATTTGTCTCACGGTTTATGTGCAGACCTGATTTTGAATCCTAATTCTGCCTAATCCTTAGCAATTCTAAGAGGCCTGGGTTCAAATCCCAGGTTGAAATTTTAACTGTTGTGAAACTTTCAGCAGTTATTTAAATTCTATTTCCTCCTATATAATGGGTGATTGTACTTTGTGAAGATCGATTGAACTGATACACATGGCACACCCAGGGAACCAGTAAATGTTAATCCTGCCCTTTCTCACCCCACTCCCCTTTTTACTTCTTTCCGCCATTGGGTCCATTTTCTCAAGAGTCATCATAACCATCTCTTCCTTCTTCCCCAAGTATAGAATCTACAGAAATTGATTGGAACCTTAAACCACTTAGTCTAACCTCTCATTGTAGACCTGAGCAAGATGAAGTCCAGAGTGTTCAAATAACTTGATTCAGGCCATACAGCTAAGGTTGTGGTCATATTTGATTGAGATGTTAGGTTTCTTAACTTTAGATCTAGATCTAATTTGGTTAATTAATTAATTAATTCTTTCTTTCTTTCAAGCATTCATTCATCTAATTTTTAAAAAATCCTCACCCGAATATATTTTTCCATTGATTTATAGAGAGTGAAAATGAGGGAGGAGGAGAGAGAGAGAGATAGAAACATCGATGTGAGAGAGACACATCGATTGGTTGCCTCCCTCAGGCACCTCAATAGGGGTTGGGAAACCCACAACTGAGGTATGTGCCCTTGACCGAGAATCGAACCATTGAGTAGCCCAGCCAGAGCTCATCTCATGTTTTTTAGACGTGTCAGGCACTGTCCGAAGCATGGAGATACCATGACTGAGCAAGACAGTGAACAGAGCTTACATCCCAGCGGAGGGGCATGGCTGCCTCCTGGGACAGGAGAGCACATGCCCACCACTACTGTACCTGTGAGAACTGCGTTACCTCGCCTGGCCCCCCTCAGCTAGACCTGGACCTTCTTCCTTGACAGAGCAGCAGGGGCACACAGCCTCTGAACTGGGGCCAGGAGGAGCAAACTTGCAGAGAGGTGACTGTGTCATTCAGGAGCTTGCCGTATTCTCACTCTTTCTAGTAACAAAAGTAACCAAATTCCATTTTTACTGGGGAAAAATCTGACTGGTCCTTTGGTTGAAAGTGTTTTCTAATCTCAAAAAGTGTGTTTCCCTTTGGGATTTGGAGGGTCCAAGGATCATGTGGATAAATAATGAATTTATTATTAATGTCAAGGATGCTGCCAATTTCAGAAAGCTTCATTTCTTGAGGAATAAAGAGCAGATGAGGTTAAGTTCTCTTCTGAAACCATCTGCAAGTGTCCCAGGTGTGGCACTAAGCACCCAACATCCACCCATCTTTGAGCACAGCCTGTTCCAGGAGAGCAAAGCCGGAGATAATGGGAAAGTCCCAGAGACGCAGGGCAGGTCTCAGCCAGCAAAAACAAGTGATGCTGGCCTCCTGGTGTGCCGCCCCCACCTCTGCTGATCCCGGGCCCTAAATATAGTTTAATGGTGGGCTCCAGCTGTCTGGATTCCATCCTGCCCTCTTCTGAGTGTTGAAGGGTCCTGCGACACCATCACTGTTCTTCTTTAGCAAGAGCTCCGTATGTACCAGGCTTTACTCCTGCAGTTTAGGCTCAGCCTGATCACAGCCAGGCCTGTTTTTAGTGGGTTTTTGCATTGAGGAAGGTAACAAGTTTACACACTCCAGGCACCGAAAGGAAGGAAAGCACCAGTTGGAAGACAAGAGAGGAGATGCATTTGGAGAAAGTTTCAGTGGGGAGAAGGTAGAATTTTATGTGGTTAAGATTCAGCTTTCTTTTATTCATTCACTAGAGGCCCGGTGCACGGATTCATGCACCAGTGGGGTCCCTCGGCCTGGCCTGTGCTCTCTCACAATCCGGGACCCCTCAGGGGATGTTGGACTGCTGGTTTCGGCCCAATCCCCACAGGCCAGGCCGAGGGACCCCATGGGTGCACGAATCCGCGTACTGGGCCTATAGTATGCATGTAAGATTTTTGGTTAATCTCTTCCCGCCTTCCCACCTCTCCCCTTCCCTCTGAGATTCATCAGTCTGTTCCATGTTTCCATGCCTGTGCGTTGAGCATCTGCCCCCTGGTGGTCAGTGTGCATCATAGCTACCAGTCAGTCAAATGGTTGCTTAGGCTTTTATATATGTAGACTAGAGGCCCGGTGCACAAAAATTTGTGCACTTGGGGGTCCCTCAGCCCAGCCTGTGCCCTCTCGCAGTCTGGGACCCCTCGGGGGATGTCCACCTGCTGGCTTAGGCCTGCTCCCCGGGGGATTGTGCCTAAGCTGGCAGTGATACATCCCTTGGGGGATGTCCACTTGCCAGCGGGCCAAAGCTGCAGTTGAACATCCATAGAGCTGCTGAGGAGGCAGGAGAGGCTCCCACCATCGCCGCTGTGATGCCGTCAGCCTGGCTTGTGGCTGAGCAGAGCTCCCCCTGTGGGAGTGCACTGACTACCAGGGGGCAGCTCCTGCATTGAGCATCTGCCCCCTGGTGGTCAGTGTGTGTCATAGTGACCAGTCATTCCCAGTCGTTCGGCCCCTGCTCCCTGCGATTGACGGCTCCACCCTAATGCCTCTCACCCAGGCATTAGGCCTGGGCAGGGGACCCACAGCTCTCCAAGGGACCTCCTGCTCCACCCCTTCCCAGGCCTAATGCCTGTGGCCAAGGCATTAGGCCTAGGCAGGGGACCCCAAGCTCCCACCATCAGAGACTCTGCCCCTGCTCCCCATGATGCTGGCACCGCTCCTGCCCAGGTCTAATGCTTCTGGCCGAGGCTTAGGCCCGGGCAGGGGGCCCCCCCAGCTGCAGCCACGCCCCCCCCGATCATAGGCTCCGCCCTGCTCGGGCC
>NW_005353514.1:340190-346634 GCF_000412655.1 Myotis brandtii | reverse complement strand
AGCCGTCCCCCGTTCGTGGGCTCCGCCCCTGCCCAGCCCTAACGCCTCTGGCCGAGGCTTTAGGCCCAGGCAGCGGCAACCAGCAGCTGCAGCCACGGGATCGCGGCGGGCTCCGCCCCTGCCCAGCTCCCATCGCTGGCTCCACCCCTACTTCCCGCTATCACTGGCCAGTGCTCCGATCACGGCTCTTAGCTCCCCCCTGGGTTTCTCATCACCGTCAGTGGCAGAGGGCTTCTTCCGTGTTTTCCCTTTTGCCTCCCTGTGCCTACATATGCAAATTAACCGCCATCTTTGTTGGCAGTTAACCGCCATCTTGGCTGGTGATTAATTTGCATATCTTGCTAATTAGCCAATGGGAAGGGTAGCGGTCGTACGCTAATTACCATGTTTCTCTTTTATTAGTGTAGATACCACCCTATCTTTTAGTTCTCTCAGATGCTATTTTGTTTCATACCAGCACATCTGATTTGCAAGAAATACGTGGAACTTATAACTGGTCTTTTAATTGGAGGGGTTGTCAGGAAACCAGCTCATTCTATGGAGAAAAATAAAACTGGATCCCTACCTAATGTTATAAAGATAATAGAAAAAATTGTAGGAGAATAATCATGACAGGGGTGGGAAAAGACTTTTTTCCCCTAAAACTTCATAAGAATAAGACAAAAAAATTTGATGAACTTAATTATACCAAAATTAAGGCTTTCTATTCAACAGTGAACACCAGTGACACTTTTAACAGACACACAAAGGATTGAAAAAGACTGTTGTGATGTCCAAAACCAACAGGGGCCTATTATCATTCTAAAATATAGAAGGAACTCCTGGAAACCAACAGGAGAAATATAGATAAAAGAACTTGAAAAGAGGTCGACCAAGATGGCGGCATAGGTAAATACCGGAGACTGCTGCCGCAAACAACCACTTCAAATATACAACTAAAAGACGGAACGGACATCACCCAGAACCACAGGAAGGCTGGCTGAGGAGAGACTCTTCAACTAGAAGGAAAAATAACAGCACACCGAGGCTCAGAGGAGGCGCAGTGTGGAAAATACTCAGGTGCGGAGGTGCGCGCGCAAAGCGGGCTGGTGGCTGAGAGCGCGGTTGTCGTTTTCGGTCAGGGGGGAGTCTCAGACTCTGAGCTCCAGATACGGGCGAATCGCTGGGGACTCGGACCCAAACGGGAGAAGCGGGAGTGTCTGGCATCAGTTGGAAGGCAGCTTTCCCTCCGAGGTTTGCAGCGGTTCCGGGGGTTCTGAGAAGCAGAGCCTCTGGGAACAGGACTGAGGGCACCATAACGGCTCCCTCCGCCCGCCCTGTTGAGCCCGCCCCGCCCAAGCCCTGCGCAGAGCCATTTGCCGGATCGCCTCAGGCAAAGGCTAGATTAGCACCTCCCCAGAGGACAGAAGTTTTCCGCGGCAGACACAGCTGATTCACACAGCCAGTCGGCCTGGTGGTCAAATCCCTCTAGTATTAACTACAACAATCAAGGCTCAACTAGAACAAGACTGCGCACAAAGACCACTAGGGGGTGCACCAAGAAAGCATAAAAAATGCGGAGACAAAAAAACATGACAGAAATGGAGGATATAGAGCTAAAAAACGCAATTTTGAGGGCTTGCAATAAACTTCTGGAGAGCCTCACGAAAACTAATGAGACCCTCGATGCTATGATAAAGAAACTAGAAATTAAGCATACACGCTCTGAAATAAAGAATATTACACCCAATAGCAGACCAGAGGAGCGCAAGAATCAAGCCAAAGATTTGAAATGCGAAGAAGCAAAAAACACCCAACCGGAAAAGCAAAATGAAAAAAGAATCCGAAAATACGAAGATAGTGTAAGGAGCCTCTGGGACAGCTTCAAGCGTACCAACATCAGAATAATAGGGGTGCCAGAAGATGAGAGACAGCAAGATATTGAAAACCTATTTGAAGAAATAATGGCAGAAAACTTCCCCCACCTGGTGAAAGAAATGGACTTACAGGTCCAAGAAGCGCAGAGAACCCCAAACAAAAGGAATCCAAAGAGGACCACACCAAGACACATCATAATTAAAATGCCAAGAGCAAAAGACAAAGAGAGAATCTTAAAAGCAGCAAGAGAAAGAGACTCAATTACCTACAAGGGAATACCCATACGACTGTCAGCTGATTTCTCAACAGAAACTTGGCAGGCCAGAAGGGAATGGCAAGAAATATTCAAAGTGATGAATACCAAGAACCTACAACCAAGATTACTTTATCCAGCAAAGCTATCATTCAGAATTGAAGGTCAGATAAAGAGCTTCACAGATAAGGAAAAGCTAAAGGAGTTCATCACCACTAAACCAGTATTATACGAAATGCTGAAAGGTATCCTTTAAGAAGAGGAAGAAGAAAAAGGTAAAGATACAAATTGTGAACAACAAACATGCATCTATCAACAAGTGAATCTAAGAATCAAGTGAATAAATAATCTGATGTACAGAATGAACTGGTGATTATAATGAATCAGGGACATAGAAAGGGAATGGACTGACTATTCTTGGCGGGGAAAGGGGAATGGGAGATGCGGGAAGAGACTGGACAAAAATCGTGCACCTATGGATGAGGACAGTGGGTGGGGAGTGAGGGCGGAGGGTGGGGCGGGAACTGGGAGGAGGGGAGTTATGGGGGGGAAAAAAAGAGGAACAAATGTAATCTGAACAATAAAGATTTAATAAAAAAAAAAAGAACTTGAAAAGGTAATTTTTAAAATAGGAGTCCCATGAGAATTAAGGAGTATATGAAGGAATGCTAAATGTCCTTAGTAAATCAGATACACATACTCCAGCAACTAGTGATGTGTAATTGGCAAGTAAATGCCAATTAAACAGTAGTTACATGTCACTTTACACTTGTTCAACTGAAAATCAGCAGTCTAGGTGATAGGCTTGTTGAATGAATCATTGTTCAGTTTTTAGTGCAAGGAGAAAAGGGGAGGCCACCGCAGATTTTGATGAAATATCAAGGACATTAATTCTCTGCACAAAGGTATGAAGGAAGGATGGAAGCAGAGATAAATGAACACTCTCTTAGTCCTCCACAAAATGCATGATTCTATTTGTGTGTAATTTATCGTTTTGCATTTAGGGACAAAAATTAATTATATTTCAAAAGCAGCTAAGTACAAACATTTGCATTTGAGCAATAGATAAAGCCAAAGAAAAGAGAGTAGAGGGACTTCAGTTGAAACATTAAAGAGAAGAGTATTAAGAGAAGGTTAAGGTTCCTGCCTTTAAATTTTTATTTTATTGTAGTTTTATGGTTAATCCTCACCAGAGGATATTTTCTATATTGATTTTTAGAGAGAATGGAAAGGAGGGGGAGAGATACACAGAGAGAGAAACATCGATGTGAAAGAGACACATCAGTTGGTTGCCTCCTGGACGCACCCAGATGGGGCTGGGGATGAGCCTACAGCCAAGGTACGTGCCCTTGACTGGAATAGGTCCCAGGACGCTTTGGCCTGGGACCTAATGCTCCAATCACTGAGCCAAACCAGTTAGGGCAAGGTTTCTGCATTTTACAAGTGTTATATTGGGGCTTGATCCCGTAGTCTGTGTAATGCTTTGGATATCAGTGCCTTCCCAGGTAGTAACACTATCAACCAACATAGAAAACCATCCATGTTAGCATTTCTTCCAATAGTATTTCCTTTTAGTCCTTGGAGAAAGGCCAGGTAAGGTAAATGCCATTGCTGTCGTGCAGCTGGGGTGGTCATTGGGATGCTGTGATGCCTTGTGAAAATGTGCTAATGATAGCATTGCATATCAGGAGGAGTTAGGAAGGGGACAGGGAAGCGGGGTTGCCAACTTTCTTCTTTCAGGAAAATGAAGAGGACCATGGCCGGGCCTCCAACGTGGAGCAATGCCCTCTTGTATGCATGTATTAAAGATGCAGGTAGCCCAGCCGGCTTGGCTCAGTGGTTGAGAGTCGACCTATGAACCAGGAGGTCACGGTTCGATTCTCGGTCAGGGCACATGCCCGGGTTTCAGTCTGCAGTGTGGGGCGTGCAGGAGGCAGCTGATCAATGATTCTCTCTCATCACTGATGTTTCTATCTCTCTCTCCCTCCCTCTCTGAAATCAATAAAAATATATTTAAAAAAACCCAAAAAGATGAAGGTAGACTTCAGCAGGGAGGACCGAAGGAGGCCTCCAAGGCTGGAGAAACACAAGCATGGTTCTCTCAGGGCACCCTCCCTCCGGCGTTCTGGGCAAAATTGCTGGCAGATTCAGGGCCTTGCAGATGGCACAGCACAGGGAGGGAGCTCACCGGCTAAGAGTATGGCTCCTGAGTCAAAAACCTGGGTTTGAATCTGAGCCCTGCACTCCCTGGCTATGTGGTTTCAGTCAAATTATTTTACCTCTCCAAAGCCTCTGGTATCTTCATCTTGAAAATGGAGACGATAGTATATCAGCTCATAAGATTCCTGTGAGGATTAGTGAGGTCATCTGTGAACTTTCCGTGCTGCTGCCTGGAACACTGTGAGCACTCAGTACATGGTGGCTATTAGGGTTATTTTATTTCTTAAACCTTATGTAGTCAAGCTTCATCACATGACAGAAATAGTGAGAGCAGCACTCATAAGACATGCCTTTCCAGACAAAATTGGGAGCCCCCCACTGGCAGCCACCCCAAGAGCTCCTTGGAGTGAGTGAGTCCCAGTCCCATCCCCATGGTGCAGTCCTGGACCCCCTAAACCTCCCAGCTCCAACATCCTACCTCATCCCAAACAACCTGGCAGACACAGTAACTGGTCCCACGCTGTGACAAGTTTGGGATTTTGGCTCTAAGAGTTCGAGTTAAACACGTTCAAGCTTTGGTATTCTTTGGTTCCATAGCATGTGGTTATTTAAGTCTCATGCCCATCTTGACTTCAGTTTTGTCCAGTGTTCCAGGCCTCAGAGTGGAGGTGGAGAGAAACGGCCATGGCTGCCCAGGGTGCGGGCTTCCATGGACTCCCACCCTCTCCGCCGAGGGGCTGGAAGTGTGTCAAGTGGATTTGTTGACATCTTCGGTTATTCTGTGGGAGGCGTTGCCAGTGCCTCACATTTGGAAAATCATGGCAAAAAGTAAGCAACCGAGTTGGCAGGTGCAAATACTATAACCTGCAAGGTGGGACAGAGTGGAGTATTAGGGAAGGAGCAAGACTAGGAAGGAGGGAACTAGAGAAAGATGGGAGAGTAAAGTGGGAACAGAGAAAAATGAAGCGGTGAAAGGAGAAGAGGAAATGGGAGATGAAGCTGAAGCTTAAGAACATGGAAGCGATGATAATAATAGGTTAGAAGGTGGGAGTGAAATGGTGGGAAAGCCTCAAACAAAAGCTCATCATTAGAAGGCAGCTTTTGAGGCATTTTACGAGCCATCTCCCTGTCTTTATAATTGAAGAAAAGAAGAAGAAAAGGAAACAAATAGGGAGTTCTTTGTCTTCCTATTGGCAAAGCCAGGGGGTTGTGTTATGATCTCTAAGGTGCTTCCCAAAGCTGACAATCTATGGGTTTATAAGTCATATATGTATTCAAGGCTCCTTATTTGGTTAAGATACATCACTGCGGTCAGGGTAGCGTCCGTGGAAGCCCCGCGGTGGTGGATGATGCAGATGTGCTGGATTTTCTTAGTTGAAAACGTCCGGATCATAATGCCCTTCAGAGTTTTAAATAGCTTATACAGTGTGATTGCTGTCTAGAAACTGACCAGTCCTTGGCATGTCCTGCAACTCATGCTGAACCTCAGGGAAGGGGAGGATGGAGACGAGCACTAGGTCCTGGCGCTCGCTGGCTTTCCTCCGGGCGACCCGTCCGTGCGCTCGTTGTTAAATTCTACGATGTCCGTTTCCTTGGTGTCCAGAGTTTCCATCAAATACAGCAGGTCGGAGGAGGCTCGCGGGCCAGCCACGAAGTTGATGCCACTGGTCTCGGAGGACGTTTCCGGGTCGAGCAACGGAGGCGGCTCGGGGTTGGCGAGCTCCGGCCCTCGGCCCTCCAGGGAGGTGTGGCTGGACTCCAGGAACCCCGGGAGGCTCCACCTTTTGGGGAACGCGTCGTTCGCAAAAGGGTCTTCCTCGGGGGCGAACGGGAACAGGTCTTGCTCAGCTGGGGCTAAGACAGTCTGGGGACTGGGGCCTCGGGGAGGCGTCCCCTCCCCCGAGGGGAACACCATCAGCCTCAGGGGGTCCCCGGGCAGCCCGGGGCCCATGGGCGGCACCCCGGTGAACTCGAAGCTCTGGATGGAGGCGGTGGAGTCCCCCAGGTCCTCGGCCGCGGGCCCCGGGGCGGTGATCCGCACCTCGGGGACCTGCGGCATTTTGACCATTTTGACGGGGGAGGCCCTCATGCTGGGCTGCGGGGTCAGGCTCTGCAAGGTGCTGGTGCGGCTGGTCTCCCTGATGGTGGACAGCTCCCCCAGGCTGGAGTGCAGC
>NW_005353514.1:320059-340134 GCF_000412655.1 Myotis brandtii | reverse complement strand
GAGCTCTCGCTGGCCTGCCGGGCATAGCGCCGGCCGCGCATGCTGCCCGGGTGCTCGTGGGCGCTCAGGAACCGTTTGACCCTCCTGATCATGGAGTGGCGATGGCCGTGCTTCTCGTAGTCCAGCCACTCCTCGCCCGGCAGGTCGGACCCAGAGAGCCTGAAAGACAGGAGGGCAAAGGTGGGCAGAGTGCCTCTGGGGCCTGTCCTGGGGGCAGAGTCTCAAAGCGGAGGACACGTTGGCATTTTTGCGTTAGGGATTTGGAGGTGGTCTGGAGGGTGCCTTTGACTTGAAATAGTCTAGCGGAGGGTCTCAGTTTTTGGCCACGGGATCTTTTTTAAACTCTTATAAACTGGCCCAGCCCGCGTGGCTCAGTGTTGGAGCGGGGACCTATGAACCAGGAGGTCACGGTTCCATTCCAGGTCAGGGCATGGCGGGCTCGATCCCCAGTGTGGGGCGTGCAGGAGGCAGCCGATCAATGATTCTCTCTCATCACTGATGTTTTTCTCTCTCCCCCTTTCCCTTCCTTTCTGAAATAAAAAAATAAAAACAAAACAAATGATTGAGCACCCCCAAGAGATTTGTTTATGTGGGTTATAGCTATTGCTATTTACTCCATTAGAAAGAGTTGAGGAATAAAAACAAAACAACAACAAACACCACAGGAAGAATATACAAGCACACATTCCACTACCTATTAAGTGATTACATCATCACCTAGCATGTAGCCTCTGGAAAATTCCACTCCACACTCATGAGAGTGAAAAAGGCAAATAACATTTCAGTATTACAAAGGTGGTTTTGCAACAGCTGCCAGTGCTGTATGATATATAGGGAAGTTGTTAAGAGAGTAAATCCTAAGAGTTCTCATCACAAGGAGAAAAATTTGTCCCTTTTTTCTTATTTTTTCCCCTCTTTATTGTATCTGTATAAATCAAACCATCATGCTGTGTGTTTTAAACTTATACAGTGATGTATATCAATTTAAGGACTAGGGTGCTGGGGATCTGCAGGAGTCCCCAGACCACACTTTGAGAATCACTGATGTAGAGATTTGAACATTAAACAAAAAGATATAGTATGTGTTCTTTCTCCCTTATTACAGATGAACAAAGGTCATATTTTCCCAGGACTCATAAAACTCCCCAAACAATGGATCATAGCTAAATTCAAGACAGTGCAAATAAGAGCTAACATTTACTGACCTCCCATGAGGTAATTAATTATCACAGGAATCATGTGGGTTGGTGTTGTTATTGCCATTCACACTTTACAGATGAGGGAGCGGGCCCAGAGAGAATCGTTAAGGCGATGTAGTAGTGAGGGCCAGACCCAGAAGTCTGACTCCAAAATCCTTGTCTTTACTCCCCTTGATACAAAGCCTGAAGAGGCAGTGCGGGCCTTGTGGAAGGACTCACACTGAGGTTGGGCTCCTCATGTGATTAGTTTGATAGATTTGCTATTGTTGAGAATTTTTAACATTGAAGACACAAAAAACCTTGCCCTCTTTAATCTTCTCCTCCAAGGCTGCAATAAAATGGATAATTGAGACAACAGTAAGGGCTATAGGGTTGTAAGGCCTCTCCTGCCTCAGATTACATGGCTGTTGGTCTCACGTCTCTGTGGATTTACAGTCTTAATGAGGTTTGAAGAACTACTGAAAGCCCTGCCCTTAAACTGCCAGCGCTTGTGTTGGCTCCGGGAGCAACAGTGATTGGGCCGTCCCAGGCCAGTGTTCACAGTGACATCCATGGTGACAAGATGCTTTACTATGCCAGGTGCATTTTATGCGACACAAGGAAAAGGTAAGGACAGCGTAATATTGGTGTAACCTGAAAGGGCAAAAGGGCAGCCAAAAGAAAACTTGGTTTCTCGTGTTGATGAATAACGAATGGGTGATTGAGATGATTAACTGGCTAAATGTCCTGGGATGGCATCCGATTACAGCCTCGCGCTGTTATTCTAAAGCCCCCGCAGTGCCCTTGGCTACCAGATAGCCTCTGGCCCACTCTCTGCTCTGCATGGCTCAGATTCTGTTACACTGACTTGAGAAACGCAGACTCATGCTTCAGCAGCCCCGGTGACCCGGCTGGTTGGGTTTCATTGGGTCATATCTCCAGTCACACTTCAGGAACCCATGTCATCAGGGAGTTCTCCAGAGGAGCGACAAGCGCAGTTGTTCACTCAGATTGCCTCGCTGGATGGATGGGCTCTGGGAATTGAGGTGGACAGGCCTCTATCCTCCATTTGGGATCTGAACTTTTTGTTCAGGATCTGTTTGCCTTAGCGCCTTCTAAACCATACAACCTTGTAAGAATGACAAAATCTTCTAGGAAGAAAATGTATTATTATTACTTCAAAACTTCAGGAATCCTAAAAACAACAACACCCAAACTTTCTTACTCTGCATTGATGTGGTGGATATGTACATTCAACTGAGGCAAAACGATTAAGGCCCTGGGTCACAAAGTGGAGAAAAATACACCAGATGGAAAAAGCAAACTGCAAAAAGGCCAGTGCTCTCGCTAATGATCTACTGATTTACCAACCGATATTGAGACCCTATTGCACCTTCCTGCCTCGTGAAACAGTGGTGTGGACACGTGAGATCTAGCCACTTACCCAACCAAATTTATTCAGCACCTACCAGGAGCCAATTTGTTGCAGTAAGTCCTGTATAACACAATTTAAAAGGAGGGTGAAGGCATGTGCAGCTGGCCCTTGAACAGCGTGGGGGTTAAGGGCACTGAAAATCTACCTATAACTTTGGACTCTCCTAAAACTTAACTGCTAATGGCCCACTGTTGACCAGAAGCCTTATCGGTAACAAACACCCAATTAACATGTTTTGTATGTTACATGAATTATATATTATCTTCTAACAATACAGTAAGCTAGAAGAAATAAAATGTTATTAAGAAAATTATAAGGAAAATAACGTTTACTGAATAAAAGTCCCCATATAAGTGGACCCATGCAGTTCAAACCTGTGTTGTTCCAGGGCCAATTGCATAGAAATAACTGCATTTGGAGCAAAGAAAGTGTTTGAGCTGGACTTTTGATACTGAGTAGGAATCAGATAGGCAGAGAAAGGACGGAGTACTCCAGGTGAAAGAAGTGACTGGGCAAACAGGGTAGCAGGACAGTTTAGGGCAGTGGTGGCGAACCTTTTGAGCTCGGCGTGTCAGCATTTTGAAAAACCCTAACTTAACTCTGGTGCCGTGTCACATATAGAAATTTTTTGATATTTGCAACTATAGTAAAGCAAAGATTTATATTTTTGATATTTATTTTATATATTTAAATGCCATTTAACAAAGAAAAATCAACCAAAAAAAATGAGTTCGTGTGTCACCTCTGACACGCGTGTCATAGGTTCGCCATCACTGGTTTAGGGTGTTTGTGAGGAACAGGAAATACTTGAGTTTGTGTGAAGCACACTGGATAGTGTCAGCATAGAGGTAGAAAGGTCGCCTCGGGCTGTGATATGAAGGGTCTTACATGACAGGGAGAGGGATTTGGAGGAGGCAGTGGAGAGCTTGGATCGTCTTTGAGAATGGACAGCAGAGCTAGAGTGTGCCATTTGGTAGCAGTGTCCAAGCGGGAACAGCTCCGTGGAAAGCAGCATGAGCGAGTGCTGTCAGACAGACATGTTTTGAATAAGAAACATGACTGGGGAACTTTCCAAACTGTTAGTCAGAAAACGGGTCTTCAGGACACTTAGTGGTCTGTGATCTGAGGGGCAGTTTTATGAATCTCACGCTGAAGTGATGAGGGAAGCTCTCCAGGCTCTCTGCTACCAAAGAGCAGTGTGACCCCCTCCCCATGATGAATCTAATGAACCTTCTTCTAAATGACACCTTCCATGAAGGGTTCACTGCCAACACACTATGCCCCTCTCCTGTGTCTAAGAGCCAACGTTCCCAATAGGACAGCAGAAACTGTGGTTTAAGAGCAAAAGAGTTTAAGGCTTAGAGCATACAGAATAGCATGTAACTTAACACCATCAATAGGTTCTATTACTTTAAGTGAAATGATAAATAAGGAAACCAATTTTCCTATAGGCTAATTGATAGAAACAAGAGTTAAGTTCTCACAGCATTTCATAAACTTTATAATAAAATGATGTTGAACGAGATGACATTCTTCAAGGACCTGATGTACTTGAAAAGATTTTTTTATTTCCCAGTTGGGAGGCTTGGGTGTTTTTTTTAGGTCCATTTAGACTTTCTACTTCCCCGTATTTGATTTTTAATGTGTACCTGTAGTATAGGGTTAGTACAATTCTGAGGCCCAAATACAGTACCATTTAAAATACCCCCAAACAATTATAGCAGAAATATTATATGATAGAATGTCAGAACCCTCATTACACTGCTATATATTAGAGAAGGTCAGCTGGAAAAGCTGGGTCTTATATTCTGAATTCACTTGGACTGAGGTAGGCAGGTAATTAGAGATAGGGGGACATTCATGGAAAGTACCATGCAGCCATTAGTGCTCAGAGGTGGAATTTGAGAACTGCCTCTGTGGTAAGAAAAATGATTTATTTTGGGATCTTGCAGATCCAGGATTGCTGCTGTCCAGGCTGTGTGACCTTGGGAGGCCCACTGAACCTCTCTGTGACTTTGGTTATCTGGTGACAGGTTTACCTTACTCTACCTGCCTTGCAGGTTGTTTGGGAGTCATCTGTATGTGGAAAAGCTTTGAAGAGTAGGAAGGGTATAAAAGGAGCTCTTTCAATGACTGGCAAACCTTCAGAGGCGGTTTTCAAATCATCATTAACATCTTGCACGTGATTGGAGGAAATGATAGTGTCTGCTTCAAGGTCACTTCCTTTTCTCCTTCCAGCGTGTTCTTTAAAAAATGTGACTACACCTTGGAGCTGCCACCTAACAATGAACATTAGAAGAGATGACCATAACAGTCATTTAATAGTAAGACTAAGGCACTGGGTAAATGAAGAGGAAATATAAGGATGAGAGGAAGCTGGACTATTTGAGGGAAGGGAGATAGAACCAGTCAGGTGGGACTGCCCTAACTTTGCCTCTCAATGTTGTGTTTTGTGCCATTTGCAGACATTGCCAAACGCTACAGCACACATTTATTGCACAATATTAATCATCCACACTGAAATATAGAAAAAGTGAGCATGGGAAAGGTTGTGCAATGTATTGTGCTATTTTTTAAAATATGTTTTTATTGAATTTTAGAGAGAAAGGAATGGAGAGGAATAGAGAGATAGAAACATCGATGAGAGAGGAACATCATTGATCAGCTGCCTCATCATCGATGAGCTGCCTCCTGCACTGTCCCTAATGGGGATTGAACCCACAACCTGAGCATGTGCCCTGACCGGGAATCGAACTGGCCACCTCTTGGTTCCTGGGTCAACGCTCAACTGCTGAGCCACACGGGCCAGGCTGGGCTATTTTTGAAAGGGACAAGAAGTCTAGGTGCAGGAGAAAGAAGAGGTTATGTTAAGCTTGTCAGGCTAGTTTAGTCCAGAAGGAGGGAAAGCGTCACTTATTTCTACAGGTCAGATAATTGTCTGGATTGGCGTCTGCATTCTTACTTTAATTTCAAGTGTCAAAAAACAGCCACCCAATTTTAAAAAATCTCTATTGAGCACCTACAAAACTATAAGCCCCACAGTCTTCTTTGCCAATGACAAATCTCTGAGAGCAGCAGCAGCAGCAGGAGTTTAATGAAGGCCTCTTGCAAAAGTGCTTGCGCTGGTGAGGGGTGCAGAACACTGTCTGCCTCCTGCGGCCATAACGAAGAAGAGGCAGGAGACAGGCAGCCCCTTTTCAGACTGCCTGGGGTGTCTTATATGGAAAGACCAAAAACAGTGCGGATGACACTCACAGAGCGAATGCATTTTTTTCAAAGCAAGCTTCCTGCCAAGCAACCCTCGTCCTAGAGCAGAGGTTCTCAACCTGTGGGTCGCGAACAATGAAAATACATCCTGCATATCAGATATTTACATTACGATTCATAACAGTAGCAAAATTACAGTTATGAAGTAGCAACAAAAATAATTTTATGGTTGGGGGGTCACCACAACATGAGGAACTGTATTAAAGGGTCGTGGCATTAGGAAGGTTGAGAACCACTGTAGAGTGATTAGGGAAATATAAGCTTCAAAAGACGGAGGGATAAAACTGGATGACGCTTAATTTTTCTTCTGTGCCACTGTGAAAGTGGTGTTTTGACAATTTAAATTCTAATAATAGGAGGTCATTTTAATAGAATCAAAATGAGAAATTTAGGAAAACGATACTTAATATGAGTTCTTCTCTCTTCAGATTTATTATTTGCCAATTGCTAGTGTCCCCAAAGTCAGGCGACTGCGTTGGAGGGAGCCGATCATTTGTCTGAAAATCTGCCAGGACAAAAAGGCACAGTGTGCGGAGGAGCGTTTATTCACCGGCAAGGCGAAATGTCCTCTTCAAACCCATTAGAGGCCAAGCTGTTATTTTTAACCTTCTGCACCGCAGAGTCACCTCAAAGCTGTAGGCATGGATTTGTAAGACGGGCAAGGTAACCCTCACACGGAGCTGGGCGGTGTGGGGCTAAGCATTGTGGGGACAGTCCAGTGGACAGAAGGGTGTATCTTCCCAGCCCTCCTCTCCGCTCCCCTGCTGGGGACACTTTCAAGCCAGTGGAGCATCGTGAGAGGAGCACTTAGCTCAGAAAGCTGCAAACACGGCTTGAAACCCTACCGCTGCCTCTCTGTTACCTCTGCTTCAAGGTCACTTTCTTTTCTCCTTCAAGTGTGTTCTTTAAAAAATGTTACTGCACCTTGGAGCTCGCAAAATGAGAAATTTAGGAAAATGATACTTAATATGAGTTCTTCTCACTTCAGATTTATTATTTGCCAATTGCTAGTGTCCCCAAAGTCAGGGGACCAAGCATTACAGCAAATCTGGTTAAAGCATAAACATATCATGCCTGCCCCACGTTACAACTCTGGTTATGCTCCTCTGACCTCCACTGGCTGATGCAAAGAGAAATAATGGCCCCAACTAGAGGTTCACCTAATGGCCCCCACCTTTCAATACCATTGTGCTCTATAGTTTTGTTAGAGAAGAAAATTAAGCCATCTGTACCTCTCGTATCATTTAGGAAGTTAGAGCGCCAATGGTGGCCCCCATGTCGGCATATGAGAGAGCCCCCGAGTTATTTATAAAATTATAAGCTTAATGCATGTTCATGTCCTTGGGAGGTTCCGTCTCTCTTTTCTCTCTGGTGCATTAAGTGCAAATCAATGTTCCAAGAATACATTTCTATTCAAGTTAGTGATTCAGAATTCAAGATATTCTTGGTTGTCTGTGATACACCGATGCAATATTATGTTTTTCCTTGTAAAGTGAAAAATTTTAAAACAGTTGGCTAAGAAAAGATTACCGAATAAAGCATCCATCTGGAAATATACTCAACCATCCTAAATAATAAAAGCGTGTATGCAAATTGTCCCCTCTGACTGGGAGTTGTCCAGGAGTTCGACTAGGGAGTGGGGCCAGCCGGGGGAAAGGAGGAAGGACCCCAGCCACTAGGGACTCTACCAGTGCAGGAATTTCATGCACTGGGCCTCTAGTACTTTAATAAAGTCTTTCTTTGCTAAAATACATATTTTGGTATATTTGAACTAATATCATTAAGAATACTTCTACTATATAATTCTAAATGCTCTGCACATATTTGTATAATTGCAAAAAAGTAATTGTATTATTGCTACATATTCTTAGAACTTTGGAATGAAGATAGAAAAGTAAAAGTCATTATTTCTGGGTAAGTGTTTACAGTTTCACAGTAACACATAAATCTTAAATTCCTCAACTCCCAAATAGGAATAAATTTCTACAAAAATTTGAATATTTTTCCTCTTTACTAAGTGGATCCTTAATTGGCTTCATGGACACATTGCTTAAGATCACTATAAGTGTGAGATGTTGACATGTTTGAATCATGGCAGAAAGCCGAATAGAACAGACTTCTTTAAACAGGATTGTAGTCAGCAGTCTAAGGTTCATAGGCAGAGCGAGTGCTTTTAGATTCAGACAGAGTGAGCACAGCCCCAGGTGTACACCTCATACCCTCATGACACCCGTGAGTGATCCATTTCATAATCAGCGACAGCCTTCTCCAGGATTTTGAATCCTTTAGTTGCTATGGTTGGGCATTTTATTAGGGTTTACAAATGCCTTTAAGAAATTATTGCTTCTACCTTGTTGGTCATTTTGATTTTCAAGACAGGATTAAAGGGAGTTATGAGACTTCAGGTTTTTAATTTCCATATATTCCATTCCTCAGAGACTTAACAAGTTGTGCTAATGGATAATCCCAAGCATTTAAAAAATGATAAGAATTTTGGAGCAACTTGTGGCTGTATAATTGAAGACAAGCATTCTACCTCAAGGCAGCTGTGTGGTAGGCTAGGCCTGCACCTTATTTTTTGTTGTTTGTTTTAAACAGAAATTTATTTTCAGCAATGCTGGCTTGAGTTTAAGCATTCTAAGTTTGTTTTGGTGAAGGGAGGTTTATGAAACAGAGTGTTTGCTTCTGGTATATTTGAACTAATATCATTAAAAATACTTCTGACCTACTATATAATTTTTTTGTTGTAAAAGAAGAACCATTTTCATTTTAGAACTTGGGTGCATTTTATGAACAACTCTTCTTTTGATTGTTTTCAGGCATTTTAAAAATCTTAGTTAATAGTGTCTCCATGGCTAAACTAATGAAAAGATACCTTAATTAAAACAGCAGATCAGAAAGTGTTTTACATTATGACAAAAGATTATATTAATCAGATTCAAATGATATCATCTCAGCTGTATAATGGGAAAAGAGATCAACCAGAAAGATTTCTTTTCATTGCTCAGTTAAGTTATAACATGGCTTATTAAGTGGACAGTACTGGCCAGAGAATAATCAACACTGTTTATTAGATGCTCAAGACAGGTATATTTATGAAAATTAATATTTTTGTAATTATAATTTCTATATTGGGTGCTCTGTTCAGATTTTCAACTGGCCTTTTTTTCACTGAAAGTGGTCATTCTGAAGTTGACTTTTAATATGCCCCATACAAAGATTTGGAGATAGAAGTTCAGCATTCATATTGTGCTAGAAATTATAAAATATAGTTTTAAAACAAGCTTTTTGGCCTCAGATTAGACAGAGAAAGATGGGCCTTGTTAACACTTCCATGATGGAGATCGGCTGTGGTGAGCACACAGGTTCCTGCTTCACTAGCTACACAGGCACCATCTCCCACCCCCCTCACCACATCTGGCTTCAGCTCCTTCCCTCCTGCTCAGGTGCCCAGGCCCCCTCCTGGGACCAGCTCGGCCCCTGCCTTCCTGTGTTTTCTTTAGGACCTTGCTCTGTCAACCTCTGGCTCCTGTGTCTTCCTTATTCTCCAGTGGACTCCTTTTGCTCAGCCCGTCTTTTTTCCTTCTTTTTCTAGAGCAAGAATATTTATCATTTTGTTTCTTTATTACATCTTGTTTCATCTTATAAAAGACTTGAGGTGGCTTATAAAAACACATACAATGCAATAATGTATGAAGTTAGGCTACAATAGGAGAGCTAGAATAAGGAACAAAGGCAAGATGAGACACAGCACCTAGAAAAGCAGCCCCCAAACCCCACAGACTTTCTAAAGGTGGGCTCCAAATTTGCTTTTCAGCTGTCAGCAGCCAAATGAAAAGGAGACTATCATCAACGATATAACTCGTAGTCTGAACAAATAGTGGAAGGTTGCCCAGAAGAAGCAAAGCTCTCTTCTTTCCCACTGATGTCTGAGATAATTTTTCCCTGATGAAAGGTCTGCTAAGTTATAAAGTGGACAGTCCTACAGTAAATAGCATAAGGAGTCTTTATGGATCTGTTCAAACAAGGCATAAGGTAATTGTAAGGAACAATGGCAGGGTGGAGGAGGCAGCTTCCCCTTTCCCATCCTGAAGTGTTATAAAACCACTAAAAATCATACCACCACCCTGGACTTCATGAGACCAAAAAAATCTTTTTAACCGTCAGGCAAAAACAACTAAGTAGACACTCAAACTGGAGCACTGGTAGCACCTGCAGACTAACTAGAGGCCCCCCAATAACCCCCTGCCCGCCAGTGGGGCTGGGTTCTCTTCTTTTACACCTTAGCTTTTCAAATACTTTGCGTTAATCAATGATGGGAGTGGAGGGGAAGGTTAAAGCATATTTAATGACCTAAAAACAAACTCACAGAAGAGCATCTATTAATTTTCAAAATTGCAAAGGTTGCCAGACATCCATGAAACTGCCACTGCAGAATGCATTAAAAATGCTGAGTCGTGCAAACAACAGGACATTACTATTCCTGGAGACTGAGCGACTGGCTGGGGTGGGGACGAGCTCCCTGGCCTGGAAGAAGCTCTGGACAGCAGAGTCCAGGCTCAGCAGTCTCTCTGGAGGCAGGAGCTAGTCTAGCGTAGGCACCTTTCTCTAAGGTGTTCTTGAGGAAAGGGCAAATCTCCTGGCTCCTGAATGGTCTTATTATACATATACCACAGCGCCTGGCTTTCTGCTTCGTCATCCTTTCCTCTGGGTCTTGAAGGGCTTTCAGCCTCAGAGGCTCCTTGGGAGGAGCATACAAATCACTGCTTATGGGGTCAGGAGACACTCGGCTAAGAGGGAAGCCTTACAGAAATGGGACTGAAGCTAGATATCCTGATACAGTGTTAAAAACAAGGCAAAGGGGTGGTGGTGGAGGAGGCAGAAGAGAGTATGGGGGATCAATGGTGATGGCAGGAGACTTGAGTTGGGGTAGTAAACCCACAATACAATATACAGATGATATATTATAGAATTGTGCACCGGAAACCTATAGAATTTTATTAACCAGTGTCACCTCAATAAATTTAATAAAAAGAAATAAAAACAAGACATCAAGCTTCAGGTTGCTTATGCTAAGCCCCACATCACCAAATGGAGCCTTAAATATCGTTCCAGCTCTCCCAGAGATGGGATCTTCAACCAGTCCATCTGGACTCACCAGGAGAGCACTCGTTAGATAATCTGCCTGCTAGGCCCCTGCTACCCCCTGAAGGAAACGTCACAATAACCAACCTGCTCAGCTGCCTAGAGAAAGGACTTCCTTGGTGCTGCTCCCTCTATCTATAAAGTCAGCTCCTCGGGGCTCCTTTCTACCTGTTAGATTGAACGTTGCCTAATTCACGAATCACTGAGTAAAGCCAATAGGATCTTCAAAATGTGCTCAGTTGAATTTTGCTTTTTAAATGATAGGGAAAGAGGAGGGCTGAAAACTGGGGGGAGGGGAATGAAGGGTCACAAGTGGCAACTACAAAATGCAAACCCAAGTCTGTTTCCTCGGGGAGCAACAAGCCACTCTTTGTCCAAAAGTTATAAGAAAAATTCCACAAGTTTTTTCCTTTTTCTGTAATGTTTGGGAACGCTCCTTACTTTTCTAAATTTGTCCATATTCTTTTTAAGTTACTTGGAAACTGTGGCATCTGCCTTCAGCAAAAATACTTAAATTTCCCCCCTATTCACACATTTCTTAAAAATCAAATACATTATCAGATTTAATAAAATTATTCAAGAACTGTGCATGATTTACTTCAGGCCTCAGCCCATTTATTTAAAGCTTATATGTAAGGACAGATTGTTATGTTAAGACCAGGAAACAGAGGTTGATTTACTATATACTAAACACAGTTGGGTTGAATTATAATCTTTAAAAAAAAATCGTTATCCAAGGATATGTTTATAGATTTTAGAGAGAGGAAGAGAAAAAGAGAGAGGGAGAAACATGGATGTGAGAGAGAAACATCCATTGGTTACCTACTGCATGTGCTCCCACCAGGAATCAAACCCAAAACCTAGGTATGTGCCCTGACGGGGAATCGAACTGGAAACCTTATGGTGTACGGGATGATGCTCCAACCAACTAAGCCAGCTGGTCAGGGTAGCTTGAATTATAATCTTAAGGAAAACTTTTGATAAAACTCACTTAATTCTTTAAGATTTACTTGTCTCCAAGTAGTCTAACACAGTGCCTGCACATGGTACATGCTCAATAAACACTTATTAAAAAATGCATTTAATTATGATAGAGTTAAGTAATAAAAGACTACATAATTAAACTACCTTCAAATTGCACAGGGGAAAAAAAGGATAGTTTCACAACTATTGGAAAAGTTTGCTGTGGTACAAAAGCAATGTAAAAATGCAAATTGCCCCAAACACACACACTGCCCTGACGGGGAATCGAACTGGAAACCTTATGGTGTACGGGATGATGCTCCAACCAACTAAGCCAGCTGGTCAGGGTAGCTTGAATTATAATCTTAAGGAAAACTTTTGATAAAACTCACTTAATTCTTTAAGATTTACTTGTCTCCAAGTAGTCTAACACAGTGCCTGCACATGGTACATGCTCAATAAACACTTATTAAAAAATGCATTTAATTATGATAGAGTTAAGTAATAAAAGACTACATAATTAAACTACCTTCAAATTGCACAGGGGAAAAAAAGGATAGTTTCACAACTATTGGAAAAGTTTGCTGTGGTACAAAAGCAATGTAAAAATGCAAATTGCCCCAAAACACACACACACACACACACACACACACACACACACACACACCCCATATTTAAACCAGAAACTACATCTCTTTACTCTTTAACTCCCTTGGGTATATTAATTATATATAAAATTTATAAGATACTGTTAATGGAAAGTTGTAATGAAAGTAACGTCAAGAACATGGCAAAAAAAATTATCACTTCTTTTCTAAACAATGATGATTTTTTAAAAAATGCACTTACGCCATTTGGACTGTTGACCCCAGAAATGAGGGTATGCAGTAGTCAGCAGCTGCCAGTGTATATGGGGGGCGAGCAGCAGAATCGTCCCAGTAGATGTCTTTCTTCATCTTGGGTAAGCTCATGTGCATTTCATCCACAGCTAAAAGAGAGACCTGAAAGCATTGTTGCAGTGTTAGAATCACCCAGATGTGAACTGTAGAAAGAAAGATAAGACGTTTCGGAGGGTGGGTGGGAGTTGGAATGGGATGCAGCACAGCCCGATGAGTGAAAATATGAATGTCTGTGGTTCGTATTTGCTGCAACCAGGGCCACTGCAGAGGGTGGGGCTGTGAAACTGCCCAGACGGGGCTCATCAAGCCACATGCCTCCGAGTGGAGCTGCTTCTAACCTGGAGGCATGAGAGGCACCGTCTTCTTTGCTCAGAGCTACCACACTGCCCATCCTGACAGCACCCACAAATCCCAGATATCGCAGGAAGCCGAAGATCCTCAATATCCCACGCTGTGGATTTCATAAACACCTTTATACTTGACTAGAGGCCTGGTGCATGAAATTCGTGCACTCGGGGCAGGGAAGGGTTCCCCAGCCTGGCCTGTGCCCTCTCACAGTGCGGGAGCCCCACGATCCATCTCCCCAAAGAGGTAGGCCCTGCCCACCCATCCGGGGCTCCTTGATGGATGGCCCCAAAGAGGTTGGCCTGAGCCAGGGGTCTTGCCTCTGCACTGCACGAAGCTGCCAGGACCCACACGCAGCCTCCTGGTGATGGACTGTTACGGCGTGAGGGCATCACAGCATGAGGGCATGACGACCACATAGGCTTTTATTAGTATAGATATCATTTCTTTTTTTTTAATTTTAATATATTTTATTGATTTTTTACAGAGAGGAAGGGAGAGAGATAGAGAGTTAGAAACATCGATGAGAGAGAAACATCGATCAGCTGCCTCCTGCACATCTCCCACTGGGGATGTGCCCGCAACCCAGGTACATGCCCTTGACCGGAATTGAACCTGGGACCTTTCAGTCCGCAGGCCGATGCTCTATCCACTGAGCCAAACCGGTTTTGGCTAGATATCATTTCTTATATGTCTTGAACTTTTGTTTGTTTGTTTGTTTGTTTGGAAAAGTGTATCAACACCCTATCCTGCTTGGGGCTATAGTGGTCTCTCCTCTTTGACAATCTGATGCGTGAGTGACTTATTAATCCTCTGGGAATCCAAGTTTTACAGAGTGAGTGGCTTAGGCTTCCTCCCTAGCAGACTGACGGTGTGATTATTGAGAGAGGCGATGGAGACGATGTGTCCGCCAGGTGACCCAGGAGCTGGACCTGGGCAGTTGGAGGCTCCTCACCTGACTGTCCTGTCCTTGGAATGTATGTCCTGGTCACAGTGGAGCTGCTCTCAGGGATGCAGGCTGGAGAGAGCAATGTGTTGTTGAGACGATCAGAACAATATACCTGGCGGCACCCAGCCAGTTAAGGCCTCTGTATAAACTTGGAAGCTTCCGCCAGGTGGGTGAGGACATATGCTGATCTGGTGATCACCCAAGACAAGCCTCGTATGTATGTAAGTGTCCCATTGCTTATTAAACCTGCTGCCCGCCAATCTGGAGCGGCCTGCCTCTTCCTCCAGTCTCTCCTTGCCCTCCCTGTACGGGGGCCAGTTTGCGAGCCTACAGTGACCGATGGTGAAATGTTTGAACCTGTTTAAGTGCCGAGTAAGGGCTCAAAACAAATAGATGAGCTGAAGGCCTTCCACAGGCTGTGGTTCTCAGGGGAGAGAATGGTCTGAGGAGAGCATTCTCCTTATCTTATGCTGGTTCTTCATGGGAAACCTCTGTGGGATAATGCTTCAGGGAAGGGGCCGAGGTCCCCTTGGTGCGATACAGGCGGATCTGAGATACGGGCCAGTGTGGCCCATGCTCCCAGTGTCCAGCTGATGGACATCCGATGGCAGGGACCTACGTGACGTGAGTTTGGGAACTCACATCAGATTGCGTCTGGCTGCCATTATGTCACTGTTAACTTCTCTGGGTGGCAATGGAAAACAGATTAAAGAATGCATTAATATATTGTTTTGTTCTGAGGTGGAAGAGGCTGTATAACATCTATATATATAAAAGCCTAATATGCAAAGTGTCCCCTTGGGAGTTCAATGGACTGGGAGTTCAATTGCTTGCTATGACATGTGCTGACCACCAGGGGGCAGTGCAGAATGAAGAAAGGCTCCAGCCAGCGGCCAGCAGCTGGCAGCTGCTAGGGACCCTACCCATGCATGAATTTTGTGCACTGGGCCTCTAGTTAATAATAAAACTTAAAAAAGAAAACTGGCTTGAAATTCTACTTAAAAGGGGCTACATTTCTCTGGAACTGAGATTCAGGAGCTGTGAGGTTTCAGAAGGTCCTCGGGCAACATACCAAAGGGTCAAACCCCTTTTATTTGGGGCTAACGGTTGGGCCAAAGTTCAAGGGCCTGCATTCAGGATCTGTTTGCATTTAAAATGGCACAAGTAATTTACTATTAACTAGAGGCCCGGTGCATGGATTTGTGCACCGGTGGGGTCCCTCAGCCTGGCCTGTGACTTCTCGCAATCCAGGAACTCTCAGGGGATGTTGGACTGCTAGTTTCAGCCTGATCCCAGCAGGCCGGGCCGAACCTGGCAGTCCGACATCCCCCAAGGGATGTAGCAGTGCGTGAAGCAGCAGGCAACCAGGGAGGAGCCCGAGCCAGGGCTGGGTGCCACTCCCGCTCATCCCAGCCCCTGCTACACCTGCCGCTGCCGCTACTCGGTAGTGCTGCCATGGAGGTGGGAGAGGCGCCACTGCAGCAGCAGCAGCGCTCGCCAGCTGTGAGCCTGGTGTCTGGTGCCTGTAGGTCAGCTGAGCATCACTCCAGCTGTGGGAGCACACTGACCACCAGAGGGCAGTTCCTGCATTGAGTATCTGCCTCCTGGTGGTCAGTGCTTGTCATAGCTACCGGTCAGATGGTCACTTAGCCTTTTGTATAGAGAGATGTATATCCTATATAATAAAAGCCTAGGTGACATCACATGTGACGTCATCACAAGATGGCTGTCACAAGTTGGCCACCACAAGATGGCTGCCCTCACGTCATCACAAGATGGCCGCCACAAGATGGCCGGCAGGGGAGGGCAGTTGGGGGTGAAAAGGCCAGCAGGTGAGGGCAGTTGGGGGCGATCAGGCCGGCAGGGGGAGGGAAGTTGGGGGTGAGATCAGGCCGGCAGGGGAAGGCAGTTGGGGGCGAGATCAGGCCAGCAGGGGAGGGCAGTTGGGGGTGATCAAGCCAGCAGGGGAGGGCAGTTAGGGATCATCAGGTTGGCAGGGGAGTGGTTAGGGGACAATCAGGCAGGCAGGCAGGTGAGCAGTTAGGAGCCAGCAGTCCTGGATTGTGAGAGGGATGTCTGGCAGTCAAACATCTGCCGAGGGGTCCCAGATTGGAGAGGGTGCAGGCTGGGCTGAGGGACAACCCCCATGCACGAATTTTGTGCACCGGGCCTCTAATGTATATCTATCTATCTATCTATATATATATATATCTATATATATCTATATCTATATCCATATATATATATGGAAAGGAAAGGAAAGCTCATCTCACCTGCAAATTTCTGTCAATGCACCAGTTCGTTTCAAAATCATCATCATCTTCTCCAAAAGGGTTGATGAGCTGCTCAGCCACCTGCAGTAAGAACACAGACCAAGTCAGCCACGATGCTGTGAGGACTCAGAGTGAAGGTTGAAGAGGATGCCTGTTTCACACTCTGCTTTCTGTTGTCCCTTCCATCAGATGAAGCCTAGAGGGGAGTGGGTTGTTGTATAGATGCAGATATTTACCAACAAACGAGACCCGACTCTCAGACCCGGAATGACGCACCTGCACGGGCAGGTTCTCAGTGGATCTATTTACCTGGTGGCACTGCAGGCCTGTGCAGAGAAGCCATGGGCTTTTAGAAGTCCTATAATCGATTTTTAGGTACAAATCAAACCACTGACTACAGAAGGAGCCCTGACAGTGTGCGAGGCACTGCACCAGGCACTTTGAGGGGTGCACAGCCTGTGCTCTTAAGGAATTTATGGAGGCCCAGGTGTCGAGACAAAATGTAAACATGGGAAAGGTTCAAATAGCAAAGAAAGACAAATCACAATGAACAAAAATAGTACAAGGAGCTTTATAATTATTGGACATAACTGTTAAATGAATGAGTCTAAGAGCTAGTAAGTCATAAAGCTGGAATTTGTCTTATTTAGTTTTACCCTAAAGGATTTAGTGAGTTAGTTTTCCCACTGGGAACAGTTTAGTAGCTTCTTATATATCTTACAATAATTGGTCAATATTATACGTTCTTACCAGGCTCCTGAATTGACTAGCCTTCTTGATGAGAAATTTAGATGCCAAATATGATTCACCTGTTAGTCTCATTTTTGAGTAATTCCCTTTGATTTTTATTATCTGGGTGTGTGAGTGATTTTTCATTGGGCCTAAATGGGAAAAATTTACAAGTGTATAAAATAAAGGCACCATTGATTAGTAGTTTCTAGATTCTGAGACTATTTGGTAGAAAATCTACCTACTTATTTTTTAGGATTTAAGTCTAACCACTTAGAGCCGTTGTTGTCAGCCTTGGCTGAACAGCAAAATCACCTGGGGAGCTTTTAAAATGAGTGATGCCTGGGTCCCCTCCCCCTGAAATTCTCATTTAATGGGTGAGAGGTTGAACCCAGGCATCGGTGTTGGGTAAAGCCCCCAGGAGACTTCAATGAGTGGCCAGGGGTGAGAACCACCATCTCCCTTATTCTAAGGGACAGCCCTAGCCAGGGCCTGAATCAGTCAGCCTCATAGCAGCATCCATGTCGAGGTCCTTGACTGCAAGTTTTAAGGGGCTCTCTGCCCTTTCTTGTCTGGGGGTTTCCTTAAATTACATGGGCAACTAGATAGGTCTTGAAACTATTTTTGTTATATTCAGAATTTCACTTTTATGGGATCAGTCCCACATACAATAGTAGAGTCTACATTTAACTACCAAAATGATACCTATGCTTCTGAATTAACTATATCACAAAAGTACTTTTTCACTTTCTTAAAGGCTCCATTTCCAGCAAATAACTGAATAATATACTGTTCATAAGGTTAGATGAATTTTCTACACTGTGAAAAGAGTGGTAAGTATTAGAATGGTGTAGACAAAACAGCTGTTTAGAAATTGAGATACAATCTGTGGTGAGAAAACTCACTTCTCTTAGGGCTGCCTCTCTCTTAATGGAGCTAAAATTGGCTTTTCATATGTATATATATTTTAAAATAAAGAATTCTTTTTAAGAAATATATTTTCATTGATTTCAGAGAGGAGGGGAGAGGGAGAGAGAGATAGCAACATCAATGATGGAGAGAATCATATTATACGTTCTTACCAGGCTCCTGAATTGACTAGCCTTCTTGATGAGAAATTTAGATGCCAAATATGATTCACCTGTTAGTCTCATTTTTGAGTAATTCCCTTTGATTTTTATTATCTGGGTGTGTGAGTGATTTTTCATTGGGCCTAAATGGGAAAAATTTACAAGTGTATAAAATAAAGGCACCATTGATTAGTAGTTTCTAGATTCTGAGACTATTTGGTAGAAAATCTACCTACTTATTTTTTAGGATTTAAGTCTAACCACTTAGAGCCGTTGTTGTCAGCCTTGGCTGAACAGCAAAATCACCTGGGGAGCTTTTAAAATGAGTGATGCCTGGGTCCCCTCCCCCTGAAATTCTCATTTAATGGGTGAGAGGTTGAACCCAGGCATCGGTGTTGGGTAAAGCCCCCAGGAGACTTCAATGAGTGGCCAGGGGTGAGAACCACCATCTCCCTTATTCTAAGGGACAGCCCTAGCCAGGGCCTGAATCAGTCAGCCTCATAGCAGCATCCATGTCGAGGTCCTTGACTGCAAGTTTTAAGGGGCTCTCTGCCCTTTCTTGTCTGGGGGTTTCCTTAAATTACATGGGCAACTAGATAGGTCTTGAAACTATTTTTGTTATATTCAGAATTTCACTTTTATGGGATCAGTCCCACATACAATAGTAGAGTCTACATTTAACTACCAAAATGATACCTATGCTTCTGAATTAACTATATCACAAAAGTACTTTTTCACTTTCTTAAAGGCTCCATTTCCAGCAAATAACTGAATAATATACTGTTCATAAGGTTAGATGAATTTTCTACACTGTGAAAAGAGTGGTAAGTATTAGAATGGTGTAGACAAAACAGCTGTTTAGAAATTGAGATACAATCTGTGGTGAGAAAACTCACTTCTCTTAGGGCTGCCTCTCTCTTAATGGAGCTAAAATTGGCTTTTCATATGTATATATATTTTAAAATAAAGAATTCTTTTTAAGAAATATATTTTCATTGATTTCAGAGAGGAGGGGAGAGGGAGAGAGAGATAGCAACATCAATGATGAGAGAGAATCATTGATCGACTGCTTCATGCACACCCCACACTAGGGATCAAGCCTACAACCCAGGCATGTGCTCTGACTGGGAATTGAACTGTCACCTCCTGGTTCCTAGGTCGATGCTCAACCACTGAGCCATGCTGGCCTGGCTCATATTTTTCTTTAAAAATATTTTATAAAAGAGCCCAGCTGGTGTGGCTCAGTGATTGAGCGTTGACTTATTAACCCAGGAGGTCACAGTTTGATCCCCGGTCAGGGCACATGCCCGGGTTGCAGGGTTGATTCCCAGTAGGGGGCGTGCAGGAGGCAGTTGATCAATGATTCTCTCTCATCATTGATGTTTCTTTCTCTCTCTCCTCATTTCCTTTCTGAAATCAATAAAAATATATTGAGAAAAATTCTAAAAGAAAAAAACATTAATATTTTAGAGAGACTGTCAGAAGGCAGGAACTAACTGTTTCTTGTAGGCTGGCCAAACACCTCACATGGACACAAAGCAAGACTATAAATCTCAGCACTACTCATGGGAAAGAACAGAATGATTAACATTTGGGCCAATTTTGGTGATTTTTCTGTTTATAAAAATAGAGTCTAGCCCTTGCCAGATAGCTCAGTTGGTTGGAGCATCATCTGTACACCAAAAGGTTGGGGGTTCAATTCCCAGTCAGGGCACATACCTAGATTCTGGGTTTATTCCCCAGTCGGGGCCAGTATAAGAGGCAACTGACCGATGTTTCTCTCTCACATAGATCTCTCTCTCTCTCTCTCTCTCTCTCTCTC
>NW_005353514.1:283446-319971 GCF_000412655.1 Myotis brandtii | reverse complement strand
TATGGAGACTTTTGAATATATCAAAGCTCCCAATGGGATAAAATTCATCATTTTGGCAATTTTTGTATTTTGAAGAAAATTTGAGAAATACATGTAAGTCAACTAGTACTTTTTAAGCATCTTGTCAGGAGGGTAACATGTGTTAGCCCTGCAGTGTAATAAAATGTGTACAAGTTTTAAAAAAAAGGAATCTGTCATCTGGTTAAAAATGTTTTTGCCATTTGTAAAGAATATGCCTTTACTCTTTGGAGTATAATTTGAAATGCCAACATAATTTATTGTTTTTCTGGTTAAGATTTAAACCAATGAAAGTAAAGGCACCTGCAGGGAAAATGCTGCCACAGCCTGGAAGACCTCACCGATGCCCTCCAACAAGCGGCTGTTTGGAAAGTCAGACACCTGGAAAGTCTATGTTATTAACGCCATCTTCAAACTGTCATTAGATTTCAATTAACCTAATGCAGCCAAAGACTCCAATTTCTTTTTTCATCACAGACTGTACTTCTGTTTTGGACGTTCCCCAAAGAGATGGAAGGATCAGAACTCTGATATCTACACATACCTCCAGGAGGAGTGGGAGGCGGTGCTGGTGGGAACAGTGAAAATGACACTGATGACTGGACAAGTCGTCCTCACTGTCCTAACCTGTTTTCAATTCACTGGCCAACCAGATGTTGTCATGAGTTCTTGTGTTTCTGGTTTTGATTTCGATGAATTCTTCTCTGAGTCTCAACTCTGGTTTTGAAAATGGGGTGCATTTAATATTGTGAGACAGCTGGTGGGATTTCAGGGAATCACAGCGAACTGTTTGCAGAGTCGAGCAGAACCAAGATACAAAGCTTCTTATTTACTCTCTTCTACTGTGTAGTTGCTTATCACAATACAATGAAGATACAGTTACTACTATACTTACATTATTGTAATCCTAGTGGGAGCACACAAAGACTTAAAAAATCAATAGCCATAAAAGAGTCTTCTTGTAAGCTCTTTGCATAAAGGAGCTGCTTCAGTTGCTGCAATAGGTACTCACCACATCCCTGACACTTTAATCCCTGGATGAAAGGGAATAACATCTCTGAGCCATTAAATGTTAAATCTATCTTGGACTCACGCAGGAATGACTGGCTAGACTCAGTGAAGGATCAGCATGCAGAGTTTGGCACATGAGAGAGATTACAGAGTGGGTCTCACGACTCTGAGACCATTGACTACCTTGAGCCATCCGGCATAGAAGAAGAATTGTAGGAGAGTAAAGATTGGAATGTAAAGATCTAAGTCATGCCCAGCGTAGCCTTCGGTGGGATCCAAAAACTGGCGTCCAATCAGGCACGCAAAAAAGAAGGTGTAGACAGCCAGAGTGACAACCTGGAATAGAGAGAAACCCAAGTGAGAGCACAGCGCTGGTGGCCCACAGCCAGTGCCAGAGGGAGCAAGCAGAAATAAAAGTCATGTGCACGGCATTTGATACCTGGGTGTAAACCAGCGGGATCCCAACCCAGTCATAACCGAATAAGAGGCTGCACCAAGAGCGGTATCGGTTCATTTCCTAAGTCAGAAACAGATAAAACATGATTTACTAAAATGATGGGTGTGGTAATCAATATTTAGTAGGATTAGGAATGTGGCCATGTCTTTTATGACTTTATCTGTCAAACAAGGGGACTTTGCAAAGCTAATAAGTTGGTTCTGAACACCACCCCACAAGGAAAATTCTGAAAATAACAAGCCCTGAACATCATTCAACAATGTACAAAAAGAAGTACATTTGAATATATATATATATATATTAAATATTCAGATAAATTAGGACTTTATAGAAGTATCTCCTACTCTATTGAATCCATAATTTCCAAAATGATGTTGGTCCAAAGTGGTGATGGGAAGGCAGAGGTTAATATTTTAAACTAGATGCATGAATTCGTGCACCAGTGGGGTCCCTCGTCCTGACCTGTGGGATAGGGCTGAAACCGGCTCTCTGACATCCCCCATGGGGTCCCTGATTGTGAGAGGGAGAAGGCCAGGCTGAGGGACCCCACCAGTGCGCAATTGGGGCCGGGGAGGGATGCAGGAGGTTGGCCAGCTGGGGAGGGACTGCAGGAGGGCTCCAGGGCATGTTCAGCCTGTCTTGCTCAGTCTCGACTGGCGGGACCCCAGCAGCAAGCTGAGCATCTGCCCCTTGGTGATCAGTTCACGTCATAGCAACTGGTTGACCAGTCAACTGTCTGCCCCCTGGTGGTCAGTGTATGTCATAGCAACTGGTTGACTGGTTGCTCCCTGGTGGTCAGTGCATGTCATAGTTAGCAGTTGAGTGGCCTTAGCATATCATTAGCATATTACGCTTTGATTGGTTGAACAGCTGACTGGTCGACCGGACACTTAGCATATTAGGCTTTTAGTATATAGGATAAGTCATTTCTAGCCATTTTGGTATATTATGTGGAGATATTTTTGTTTGTTTTTCTGTTTTTAAAACATGCTTACCATAGATCTTAGCAAAAAGAAATAAATCTATCCTAACCCTCCACCCCCGCCAAATAAGGCTGCTTATATTGACAGAAAATCTATCTTTCTTTGAAGCAGGAAGGACTGGGATCCATTGACTCCCTCCCCACCCTCCCACCCCCCAATTGCACATAAATTATTATCTGAGACTGGAAAGAAGAGTTCACTTTCATTCAGAAGCTATTTTTAAATCATTCACTCCTCTTAGCCTAATCCAGGCAGGAGACTGTCATGGCACAAATCTATCTAGCTCTTACATTAATTTGTTTCTCAGGTGAATTCAGGGTTATTTTGTTGAATAAAAACACAATTTTGTTTCCTGGAACATCTGAAAAGCTGGCTTAACCTTGAACTATTCCAATTTGGGGAACTGACTGGGGAGGTGCTGGAGCCAGGGATGCAAATATGCTGTGTGGGCACCAGATCCTGCAGAACCCTTGGCAGACATTGCCAATCAATCAAGGGACGCTTTCCTACAGAGCACATTGCAAGCCCAATACTGTTAACACAGAGTTTCCAAGCAACCAAATGCCAATCAACCCGAGTTAGAACCTGTGTGCTGTCCTGTCCTGCATGCTGAGGGTTCTGAATTAAGCAAAGAAGCTTCGCCCTGGTCCAACCTGTCACATCCAGCTCCCTCTTGGTCTCTGATTAGCATCGTGTGTGTGTGTGTGTGTGTGTGTGTGTGTGTGTGTGTGTGACAATTTATGATGTACTTACAGTCATCAATGATTGCAGATCAACACTGTCTCTGATTCTACCTTCCTTCCGGGCTTTCGCTGCCAGATTTCCAAACCAGATGAATGGAACCCAATATTTCAAATGAGGAGACTTGAGGTGGTCAAATAATTTTCTTTCATCTGTTGTCATAAAACCTTTGTACAAAATAAAAATAGCTGGATTATACAGACTTAGTTTAGCACTAACACATTGCCATAAGTATTTCAGTGTCTACTATGTGAGTGTATAATGGAGGAATATTAAAGAAATATCGAGGTTCCTGTCACAAGTACTTTATACTTGTGTTAGAGATAAGGAATGTGTATGCATAAGCACACACACACACACACACACGGTATGTGAACACACAACTTATGCTTCACTACATGAGGCAATGCATGTTGGCAGTCCTTGACAGAGATGGCCAGTAGGGAGTAAGGCCATATTGAGTGTGGCCCAAGCATCTGGGGAAGGTTTCTTCTTTAGGTTTTGATGTACTCATCCAAAATTGGGAACGAGAACACTTAGAATTGTTAGGATTAAAAGAATACAAGGTGATAATGTATACAAAGCATTTAGTGTAGTGTGGAAACATGGGCCACATGACTCTTCTCCTGACCACTCCCTTCCAAGTCTTAATTAATCAGGTCCTCATCTGTGAAGCCTCCCTCCCCGAATTTCTCCGCTTCAACGCTCCCACCACCGGCTCTCTCTTGCCGTGCATTATGGCATGTTACACAGAAATGTTTCCCCTGCAGAGTTCCTTGGGAAGGACAAGAGCATATTATTTTCATCATTCTCACAACATTTTGCATCTACTTGAAAGGTACTTCTTTAACTGTGTGTGTGTGTGTGTGTGTGTGTGTGTGTGTGTGTGTGTGTAACACAATTTGCTTGAGTTTGCAGAGAACTCTCTAAGCCTCGGTTTTCTTATGTGTAAAAGAGAGATGATAATATGTACTTCACTGAGATGTAGAATTACCTGAGATGATGAACACATGTCAAGAGGCTGACAATGCTTAGCACACACTTAGCACTCAGTAAGGGCTGAAGCATAATGTACTATGTGAAACTTTAGCTACCCACCCCCTCCCATCTACACACCAAGGAAAGGAGAGATTTGAATAGTAGGAGGAATAATGTAGCAGGTTTATTTGATAAACAAACATTTATTGAATGTCTACTATGTACCAGGGTTTTTTCATACAAAGATTCACACTAAAAGCTTACAGTTTACACTTAACCTTTTATTTTTTTAAAAGGGAATAATTCAAATGGTGCAAAAACCCCAAAGGGCCAAAGGAATATTAATGGGGAAAGTGAGTCTCATTTTCCCAGCCACACAGTTTCCAGAAAAATATCATGAATTTCACATAGCCCTAATTTTTAAAAACACAAATGGATTTATATGACACACATGTCTATTGTTTGCTTCTATTTTCAGTTATATCTTGAAGATATTATTTATTAATATATAGAGAGCAGTGTCCTTATTTTTAATGGCTGCTTCCTAGTTAATTGTATACAATACTTATTTAATGAGTCCTCTTTTGAATAGACTTGAAGTAGTTTTAAATTTTTGTTATTAAAATTAATGCTTCCATGACTATCCTTGTACTTAACCCTTTGACTTTTTAAAATATATTTTTTTATTGATATCAGAAAGGAAAGGGGAGGGAGAAAGAGATAGAAACCTTAATGATGAGAGAGAATCATCCATCAGCTGCTTCCTGCACGCCCCCGACTGGGGATGGAACTCACAACCCAGGCATGTGCCCTGACGGGGAATCAAACCTTGACCTCCTGGTTCATAGGTCAAGGCTCAACCACTGAGTCACGCTGGCCAGGCACCCCTTTGATTTTTTAAGTGGACTTTTAAATGTTCATTATGATTTAGTATAAATAATATTTTCTGAATTAAAGTTTATTTCAAAAACTGATTATTTGTGAAATAATAATTTTTCAGTTACTTTTGTCTCCGGGATGCAACCATTTACTTATGAAATTCTGATAACACATTTAGATAAAAATATACTTTTGCCCCAATGTAATACAGTTTTATCCTTGAGCATCTTAATCAGTGTATGAATCTGGCCATCCTGTTTAAAGTAATCCTCCCTCCCAACCACGAAGGCTGAATTTTACTTAAGAGGTGTTGCTGTAGCACAAAGAAGTCAAGGGAAAAGTGAGACTTGGTCATTTTGAGAGTCACCAATTCATAGAGCTTTGGAGTTACCTAGATTTTTGATATGATCTGGGCCAGTGTGTTTGAGAATAAGATCCAGGGATTAAGGGTATCGGAATCACCTGTGATACCTGTTCTTGGAGGGAGCTGGGCCCCAGCCTCACCCACTAAAGCATTCCATAGCGCAGAGTCTCACGTGGATACTTTTAGAAAATACCAATGCATTGGCCTTACCCCCAAAGCCTGATTCTAGAGCCTGATTCTCGAGTGAGGTCCAGGCATCGGCATGCTTTTCAGTCTTCCTGGGTGATTTCACGGAACTGGGCTCAGGAAGTTGCATGTTTGCCAGACTCTACAGGAAAATCTAACACTGACCTATAGCAGTGTTTGAAAATCACTGCCCCACCGACAGAAGGTTCTGTTTATTCATATTTCAAACAAACAGAGTAACAACTACAAAGCTAATATTTACTAACAGGAGACTAGTTTTAGATAATAGATTATTTATATTAGCTTAGAAGGGTTCTGCTCATGCCTGGGAAATTGGACTCTCTTCGGAGTTCAGAAATCAAAATGAGCCTGATAATTCTGTTCTCATTTCTCGGTGCATCTCAAAGTCGTTGCATGAGCCAGATAACTATGCTTTCCTCCCCACCCCGCCCAGGACTAGCAGAGCATGATTAATTCTTATTACAAGAGTTAATAGATGGCCTGGCCTGTGTGGATTGAGCATTGTCCCGTGCAATAGGAGGTCAAGGTTCAATTCCTGGTCAGGGCACATGCCTGGATTCACTGCCCCACCGACAGAAGGTTCTGTTTATTCATATTTCAAACAAACAGAGTAACAACTACAAAGCTAATATTTACTAACAGGAGACTAGTTTTAGATAATAGATTATTTATATTAGCTTAGAAGGGTTCTGCTCATGCCTGGGAAATTGGACTCTCTTCGGAGTTCAGAAATCAAAATGAGCCTGATAATTCTGTTCTCATTTCTCGGTGCATCTCAAAGTCGTTGCATGAGCCAGATAACTATGCTTTCCTCCCCACCCCGCCCAGGACTAGCAGAGCATGATTAATTCTTATTACAAGAGTTAATAGATGGCCTGGCCTGTGTGGATTGAGCATTGTCCCGTGCAATAGGAGGTCAAGGTTCAATTCCTGGTCAGGGCACATGCCTGGATTTCAGGCTCAATTCCCAGTAGGGGGCATGCAGGAGGCACTCAATCAATGTTTCTATCTCTCCCTTCTTCTCTCCCTAAAACCCGCCCCCCCCCCAAACCATTTTTTTAAAAGAAAGAATTTAATAGATGAACTTGACCTGTCTTGGTTCTATGCATCATCCTTTACCTGGAAACCTATTCTCAGACATTTCATATCAATTACTTAACAGTTATATTCTTGGGATTATAGTGCAATTTTCAAAAATATCCCCATTTGTATACTGGCTGCAATCTTTGTCATTTGACCAAGAAATAACTTTACTTTTAGTTATTTTTTATTCAGGAATATGGATCAAATTCTGCTGGCAAGTCCTTTCTTGGCTTCTTAGCCGAAAGCAAATATGAAGAGTGAGGGTTTAGCACTGACCAGTGTCTCAGTGGTTAGAGCACCAGCCCTCTCACTGAAGGGTTGAGGGTTCGATTCCTGGTCAAGGGTACAGACATGGTTTGCAGGTTCAGTCCCGAGCCTCAGTCAGGGCTCGTGTGGAAGGCAACCAATTGATGTGTTCTCTCACATCTATGTTTCTCTGTCTCCCTCCCTCCACTCTCTCTAAAAATAAATGAAAAAAAAATCCTCAGATGAGGATTAACAACAGCATTAAAAAAGAGTGAGGGTTTATTTAGTGCAAACGCCAAAGCTGAAGTCAGGCCTCCCCCACCCCCCCACCATGTAGCACACTTACCACTGACTGGAAGCGGTCATGCAAAGCAAGGAAAGCTGGTGGTTTTTAATTTTAGCCCAAATATATTGAAAGATGATTAACCAGACATTAATATGTCCGCCAAGAGTGTACAGGCAGAATAATTTTTGTTATTCCTTGCGGGGTCACACATCTTAGCCAAAGTAACCCTGTCTTCGGAAATCAAGTTTTCGATCAATTGAAAGAAAATCTCTTGCCGAAACCGGTTTGGCTCAGTGGATAGAGCGTCGGCCTGCGGACTGAAGGGTCCCAGGTTCGATTCCGGTCAAGGGCATGTACCTGGGTTGCGGGCATATCTGAGAGGCGAGAAAAAATATAGGATTTGAATGCCTGATGGTTGAGAAAAAGTCATACCAGTCCAGCATAAGAAAATGAAACAACTAGTTGCCCTGTTGGCGTGGCTTAGGTGGTTGAGTGTCCTGCCATGCCCCGAGAGATTGCCCGTTTGCCCGTTCGATGCCAGGTCTGGGCACATGCCCAGGTTGTGGACTCAATCCCCAGTAGGGGGTGTGTGTGGGGGGGCAGCCCATTGATGTTTCTCTCTCATGGATGTTTCTAACTCTCTATCCCTCTCCCTTCCTCTCTGTAAAAAATCAATAAAATATAAAAAAAAAAAGAAAAGAAAAGAAAATCTCTAGATTGCTGATCAAATCAATTCAAAGAGCATTTGCTATCAAAGGACATGTTATCCTCATCAGTACTTCAGGCCATTTTAACCAGAAACCGGTGATCTTGTTCAGAATATGGTCTTTATCCGCATCTCTAAGGCTAAGTTAACCACAGGTATTGATTTCCTGCCGTTTGGCAGCAGTATCAGTTGGCTGGTCCTCACAATCTTTGTCTCCTTCACATGTCAGTCTTCACGCCATGCTCCCGTGGGCCCTATCCATACTCCTGACATTGCTATTTTATCTCGCCATTGCACCTGCCTGGAGTTTCTCTTGTTATATCTTTCCTTCTGGCTTTCTGGCTGGTACAGCTCTGCTCAGCAATTTTCCTGCTGCTTATCCCAAAGAACCCTCCTTAATATTTCAGGTCAAAGTAAATAAAAATCTACACACACACACACACACACACACACACACACACACGTTTGTATTTGCTTGCAACTTGAATTGTGGTTTGATGGAGTAAGTTCTGCTACTTCAAGGCAAATTTTTTTGCCCTCAAGTCAAAGGACTAATTAAGTCCATTGACAAACAGTATTCCAGTTGTCATAGATTTTGTCTGTACAATTGATCTATTTTTCCTCGGTAGCAGCTGAGGCAGATGTCTTGCCTTTAAAGCAGAGTGTGCAAATGAGGCTCTATTACCAGAAGAGCTACAAGCTCTGCATCTGAAAACCTGAAGGCAGGGTGGGTTTGTTGCCAGTTCTCTCTGAAAGAGAAAGTTGTGATTCAGCAACTGAGCCCTTCTCAGAGAGATGACTTTTTCAGGAACATTGCAAAGTGCCTGGCTCATTTTCATCTTTGTATTTCCCATATGAATGGCATGAAGCCACCAGATTCAACTACAGCTGTCCTCTAAATTCAACGGTGGAGGTTTAGAAATCCCTGCCAAGTGGGAAAATCAAGGGGAGGCGAAATGAGATTGAGATGGAGTCACATTGTGAAGGCATTGTGTGGGGCTGTCTGTCAGACATTTTATACAATGAACCACAGTAAGATATGTGTGGTTCACAAAACAATGATTGGCTCTTCTACCCAATGTTTTCCATCCCATTGCATTCCATTTAAAATGCTGGTTGTAAGCCATGCCATTAAAATGACAAGCCCTAGCCAGTTTGGCTCGGTGGATAGAGCGTCAGCCTGCAGACTGAAGGGTCCCAGGTTTGATTCTGGTCAAGGGCATGTACCTTGGTTGCGGGCACATCCCCAGTGGGGGGTGTGCAGGAGGCAGCTGATCGATGTTTCTCTCTCATCGATGTTTCTGACTCTCTATCCCTCTCCCTTTCTCTCTGTAAAAAATCAATAAAATGTATTTTTTTAAAAATGACTTAAGAACCCAATACTAAGTTACAACTCACAGTTTAAGAAGCTCAAAATAGGAAATGGTTGAGTAAAATCAGTTTCTGGAACAGCTATGCTGAACAAAGACAGAGAAACTCCTCTGTGTTCCCGATATGAGTCAGCCATCTCCCCACCCCTAAATCAGTATCCTATGTGAATCAGTAATTCACTGCCTTGCACACATGACACACAGGAACTATCATACACAAGTCAGTGCTCTTACCTCCTCACCTGCCCAGGTAGCCAAGAATTTCATTAGCCCTCTGTGAATAGATTTGAGACGATTTGCAGATAAAGTTGAGGAGTTAATAGATGTACCTAGTGCAATGGTTCCTAAAGTTTGCTACACATTAGAATGGTTTGGGGAGCTTTAAAAACCACTGATGCACCTTATTCCTATTGAACCTAATTCCTGGGAGGGAGAATCAGACACCAGTATTTTTAGAAGATCTCTAGTGATTCCAACTAGCATAAGGACCCTGTGCATGGAATCACATGGCAAGCTGGCCATGTCAGCATTTTTGTCCGGTCAGATCCTGCAGTGCTGCTGGGGAGCTTGTTAAAAATGTGGATTCCTAGCTCATAAACCCCAGAGATTCTGATTCCGTCCATTGCCTGGGAACCTGCCATTGAAATAAGTACCCCTGATAATTCAATGAGCATGGTCTACACTGACACTTTGAGAAACATTGAGTGGGTAGCCTTGCTTTAACTCCTAAAAGAGAACTGTGGGGAGCCTTCAGACAGTGACCAGCCGAGACTGCCTGTGCGTGGTGCTGATTCAAGGAGGGCCAGCTCTCCTGCGCACTCTCTCCCCTGGGTAACGCCAGTGCACACGGGTGCGTCAGGTTTCTCTCACAGGATGACATTCTGTCTGTCTGGGCTCATCATGTGAGGCTGTAGGGAAACTGACTCAGCCTGTAAAAGTTCAGCCAACAGAGGGAAAACTGGCACAGCTGTGAATACCACTGTCCCTTGGTCATCTCTCCTGTAACACAGAGCAGTTGGAGATTTCAGAGACCAAGGAGCCCCAGAGCCATGCAATGCGCCAGGGAAAACGTGAACAGGAGACCACAGGGCAGAAAGTCAACACAAAATCCATTTGGTTTTACTTAGAGAAGATCACAGATTAAATGATCTAAATAATGCCAGCAACTCCAATGGGGCTCGCCTTCCAGCCAGTGCATCTAAAGTTAGAATCTTTATCTCACTGGCCACTTGACAATTGGGAGCTTGCTTAGTTGTATTAATGTCTGTTAACGATCAGCATTGAACGAAATTCCCTAGGGCTCTCATTAAGCTCTTTCTAGTCGTAGAAGAAGCTCAAGAAACTTCATATAAAGATTCCAGGGCTTTAAGAAAAGTAGAGTGCCCTTTCCTCAAATTTTACTCTTTTCTCACCATTCTTATGGGCACAGAAGGAAATTATTTTAGAGAAATAGAAATACATCATAGAGATATGAAATTTAGCTGTACTTGTGGTTGTCTCTGAAAAAGATTCATGTAAGAAAAGATTTGTAATAATTTTTACTGATCTTTGAGGACATGGGCCATATCTGTTCTTGCTTACAGCTGCACTCCAACCAACTGAGCAACTCAGCCGGGGCACAACTCAGCCTTTTTGAGCTCAGGTCTGCCCAGAGGCCCCCAAACCTCTCCATCCCCCGCCATCCTGGCTTCTCCTGATTTGCTTTTAATATGGAGATGACGCTGAGAGGAGGAGATTTGCTTTGAGAATTGCGCCTGGTGTCTGGTTCCTGTCAGAATGCATTCTCTTCATTTCAGGGATGCATCAGGAGTAGAGAAAGATCACCTTTATCCATCCGAGTCAACTTTAGCTCTCACTCATCAGTGTGGAATGGGTCAAACCTTTCTCATTTATTTTTAGGTCTTTCTTCAGATGTGGTAATTCTTACTGCACTTGATCTTATAGATCAGTGGTTCTCAACCTTGGCTGCACATTAGAATCACCTGGGAATCTTTTTAAAATCCTGATTTCTGGGCCTCATCCTCCGGAAATTCTGTTTCTTTGTTACTAATGTTGTGGCCCCACCCCATAACAAAGAAACAGAATTTCCGGAGGATGAGGCCCAGAAATCAGGATTTTAAAAAGATTCCCAGGTGATTCTAATGTGCAGCCAAGGTTGAGAACCACTGCTATAGATGTTGGGGTAAGAAAATTAAGTTATCAAGTAGCATTTGCAACTTGATCATTCTGAAGCACTATTCACCTTTTGCATTTGGAGGGGGTGTGGCAGTTAATTTTTAAAAGTTTCTACTGGTTTTACATCTTAATATATCTGTGCATTTGCTAGGCCATTGTAACTTTCTCACATCTGTAACCCCAACAACATCCTCAGCACCCCTCCTTATTGATTTCTGCCTCGACTTTCTCAACCACCTGGTCCTTTAGTTCAAGAAGACCTAGGATGTCACATCAAACAAGTCTTCTAAAGTGACCAAAGAGCCATGTTATGCTGTTGTACTAGGTGATTTCATTATTACTAGCAAGAACTAGTAACATCCTGTAACATCTACCATGTGCCAGATAGTGCTGTAGACACTTTGCAAATGTTAACTTGATTAATCCTCACAAGAAGCCAATGAGGTATATGAGATAGGTGGTATTATAAATTACCATAAACTCATTTTATGGATGAGGAAACTGAAGCATAGAAAGGTTAAGAAATGCACACAAAGTCATGTAGCTAGTAAGTGGTGGAGGAAGAATTTGAACTCTTAGTCTGTGTTCTTAGTCACTATCTATATTGCCCATCTAACAAGGCAAAGCCAAACCAAACCAAAGGCCCCCCCCCCCAAAAAAAAACCCCTGCAAAAATAAACCAAAAATAGTATCCTTTAAAAAAATGTATTTTCAAGGACATTTTAGAGAAGGAGAATAGACACAGCAACCTAATTTGAGCGCATACTCAATGTAAAAATGGAATCATCTCATGATTCTTTTGTCTGGTACACATTCGTTAATCCATTCCAACAAACACTTCTATCTATTAACAAGAATCCAGCACAACAACCAATATTTATTCAGCATATGCCAACTATTATCTCATTTAATCCTCATCCCATTGAAGGCTGGTTTAACTCACAGCTTCTTCTCTAAATATTAACACACCAAAGAGAACCATCTTCCAACATAAGTTTTACTCAGCATAGTGTATCTAGGAGCCCAGGTAGGATAATTGCATCTGCTTTGAGAAATAGCGAGACAATAGACCCACACTGCAGTGGTCTTTTACTGCAGCTCTCTGGGTCAGCCTAGATAAAACCCACATTGCTGGTTCCTACCAGAATCTCCTAATGTTTTGGGAAAAGTATTAATTTAGGAGTTCTGAGCCTGCATTACAACTGTGTGCTGTGTGATCCAGGGCAGGTCATAACCTCTCTGAGACTGTTTCCTACTTTTCTTGTTTTTCTTAAAGTCCAAGGGAAATAATATTTATGAAAATGGATTAACTGTAAAGTGGTAGAAAATGTAAGGTAATATTATAGATGGTTTATATATTTTTATTGATTTCAGAGAGAAAGGGAGAGGGAAAGAGAGATAGAAACATCAATGATGAGAGAGAATCATCCATCAGCTGCCTCTTGCACACCCCCTACTGAGGATTGAGCCTGCAACCTGGCCCTTGACTGGAATCGAACCTGGGACTCTTCATTCCCCAGGCGACGCTCTATCCACTGAGCCAAACCAACCGGGGCTGGATGGTTTAAATCAGTGGTTCTCAACCTTCCTAATGCCGTGACCCTTTAATACAGTTCCTCATGTTGTGGTGACCCCCAATTTCATTGTTACAAATTGAACATAATTAAAGCATAGTGATTAATCACAAAAACAATATGTAATTATATATGTGTTTTCCGATGGTCTTAGGCGACTCCCGTGAAAGGGTCATTCGACCCCCAAAGGGGTCGCGACCCACAGGTTGAGAACCGCTGGTTTAAATAAAGATGATAATAATGATCATATTTACCTAAAGGCCATGTGACTGTTGCTTCTTCTCCTCCAAACCCTCGAGTAAACTTTTTGAGGGCAGGAACCATGTCTTATCATTTTCCCCTCTGAACACTGTTTCTAGCACATAGTAGTTAATCAATAAATATTTCGTGAATGAATGAATGAATAAACGGGATTTTCAAAGGAATTTTGAAGGTTCCCACCTAGATTGAGAGGAGCCCATGGGAGGAAAAGCCATTCACAATACCTGCTTCCACCACGTGGTCCATCGTTGGAAACCTTTTGTACACAGCGGTGCTCACCGAGCGGAAGATGAGCAGGGACGTGAGGTTGACGTAGCGCATCAGTGTCCTCCGGAGCAGGCGCCCGCGCTCGTCCCTCCCGTGCACGCTGCTGGAGATGAGGAACATCAGCCTGTCTGGCCAGGGCAGGTTCACAAACTGGTTCCACCATCGGTTCACTACCAGAGTAACGTAAAACCCTGTAGAATAGCAGGAAAACGATAAAGCACTTTCTTGGAGCAGACACGTCAACACCGATGCATTTAGCAGAATTTTAGCCTTTTTACGGTTTGGGGTATAAAAATACGTTGTTATCCAGACCTTATGATGTTGCCCTCCAGAAAAAAACGTCATTTGTGCCTGGCAATGCCATAGCACCCCGTAAGTGGGTATTAGAACTCAAAAATTGGCAGCAAAAATGGAGGGTTAGTGAAGAGAAAGCTTCATTGTCCAATAGCAGATCATTACCTCACACTTGTTTGGGATTAATGTAGCGGAAGCGGCCCTGAGGGTGAACCTTACGGATGATTCTGGTTCTATTGCAAGCGGTGGCTTTTCAGGCATGCCTTGCAGCTCAGAAACACTCCCATGCAGTCATCGGTGTCATCCTAACGGAGACAGTTGTGTGGCTGCATTCTGCGTGTGACCTATACTTACCAAGCACAAAGGTTACTGGAATTTGTTCAGCATATCTGTCACAGTAAATTGATAATTTTTCAAAGTAACGTTTTTGGGCTCCTGTAAGTAACAATCTGGAGCAAAAATAAAACGCACAGCCCTTTATATTATATTTCTGCACCTGCTTTGCAAGTGATATTCAGTGCAAACAATTAAGCACAAATAATCTTAATTTTTTTTAAGGAGCAATAACTTTTTCTTTTCTACCTAAGCTGATGTATCTCAAAAGCTGAATCTTTTAAGTACTAATGTTTTTAGTACATAAATGTTATTGGCCCATTAGATTTATTAAACATTTTATTTTTAAAGACTTTATATTTTAAACTTTTATATGATTAATGCATTGGATTTGGAGCACAATACCTCATAAAATAGTTTCTTTTTCAATCATTCATCAGGTGTACTCAAGGAGAAAAAAATCTTGATTAAGAGGATTACAGTTATTAAGTTATTATTGAATAATCACCCTGATTTTGACAACTTGATCTTACTTTTTCCTGAATATGCTACTCAGCACATTCTTGATTTTCTGTGTTGTATTTCAAGGGATATTATAACTTTATTTTAAAGCCTGCAATTATTTAAAATATAAAATATGCCGAAACCGGTTTGGCTCAGTGATAGAGCGTTCAAGGGATATTATAACTTTATTTTAAAGCCTGCAATTATTTAAAATATAAAATAACAGATTTAATAATTAGAAGTGGACATTTTTATTATTACATTTGGTGGGTTCATATTAACATAATATAAATATCAAAATTTATATTATAGATCTGACCCAAATTCACTTCATGATACTGTTAGACATACATTCATTTAATGGAACTATTATTAATATTTATGCTGCAGGGAGGAGATGCAGAGTCAGAAGGAATGTCTCCAGGTTAATAATGATCAAAATCTGGAAAGAGAAGCAACAGAGATGATTTGCATCAGGGAATGAGTGTAGCTGTTCCAAAGGAGAAGGGAAGCCCTTGGAGAGGCCCATGTTAACATGCTTCAGAGGCCTATTTGGGTCAGTAGAACTTCGATAAAGGAAGTAGAGGGATAATGAGGGAACCGTGAGCCAGCAATCAGATCATAGATGAAGAAATGGGAGCTGGTGCTGACAAAGCAGGGGTGCGGGGTATGGGGCGTGGGGTGGGCTTGGAGTTCTGGCCTCAGCTTTGGAAGAGGTGTCAGAAATTCTGGAGTCAGGAGAAGCTGACAAGAGAGGCATCACCTCTTTGCAGAGCCCATCAGGTCATGCTGATGGAAAGTTACAGCCAGAATGGTTTCGGATACTCCAATAGAAATGGTCAAAGAGGATTTAATTGTGGAAAGCACAGGCCATAGGGTCAGGGGAAGCTGGGTTTGAATTCCAGATCTGCCACTTACAGATGTGAACTTTGAGCATATTTTAAAATCTCTCTGAGCCTCTGTTTTCTCATGTGTGAATTGGGATAATAATATCTATGCATCAGGGATGTTACGAGGATTAAATAATATATAAAACAACGTAACACGTGATGTTATACTTAATAACAAAATGATTGTTATTATTAATGATTGGCCAAAGGAAAAAAGATTTAACTAATAGACACACATAGAAATTTTACTAGTTAGAAAGTACTACAGCGATTATTTTGTCAAATCCATACAAAATTAGGGAAGAGATGTAATCAAATTAATGAATTCTGGTGCTGTCTTATGACTTTTGCTAAGTATATTTATTTGCTTTTAATAAGGTAAAAAACTTAGGGTCATTAGTAGACACGAGAAGAAAACTATGTCTATATCTTTCTACATGTATACTTGACATTCTTGACAAATTCAGCCTATAGTTCTTGGTGTACCATTGATCAAGATATAAGGATCTATTTTAACAAGCTTTTACAATTGGACTTCAAAGAATGAAGAATGACTTGAACTAACTGTTATTGTTGTAAGTGTAAGCACTCTTTGGTTTTTAGAAAAAATATATGCATATAATTTTGTGGGGTGCAAATAAGATATTGGAGCAAAAGTTAAAGCTCCATGGAGCATTTCTGGCTACAATGCAACCATTCTAAGGGCTATTCTATTCTAAGCAGCAGTAGCAGCAATAAATTCACATTAGTAAAAATAAACTGAGACAATCCATGTCATGTGTCTTTCATCATCTCATATTCTGAAGGATTAGGTAAGACATAAATAAGTTGTCAAAATACTATTATAAGAGATATCTGAAGAATTATTAGAGGTTTTTAATAAAACATTCCATTTAAAGACATTTGGCCAAAATGTATACCAATATATACGTTTATTGAAATAGTGATTTTGATATTTAGCTACATAGATCTTCCTATTTTACTTTTGAAAATTATCAGCCAACCAAATTAATATCCCTCTTGTTCAAGTGGGGTCCTATTGCTGCAAGGAAGAATGTAGGTGAGAGCAATGCTATACAAATGTGTTCATTTGTATGCAGAAGAAAAATAACAAATGGATGTACATAGAAAAGGTGGAAATACAGCCTCAAAAACCTTTAGCTTTTCTATTTTGTTTTAATTCCCCCCAGAGAAGAAATGTATGCAATCAATTTTAATTTTAAAAAGCTAAAAAAGGTTCTATTTTATAATACTGGTAAAATTGTATTAAGACTAATTTTTAGTCATAAAAGTGTTTTTTTGGACATAATATTGCTCACATTTCCTGTCCATCTGACAGGCACAGGTTGTGAAGTGATAAGGAAGAAACACCTCCTTTTGTAAATACAGCACGGCCTGAGCTCAGAAGATATAAAGACAATCAGTGAGTTTTCTGGCCTTTTCTTTAGTTGAAGTATTGGGGAGGTTGGTGGGCTCCAGGCAAAAGGAAGGAAATTTCCTAGATTAGGTGTATATGCCTGATAGACACCAGCCACAAACACGTTCATTACAATGGTAGTTGCTATAGGCCCTCAAATCACAAATTCAAACTATGAGCGGCATAGTTGAGAGAGGCACCAGAAATTATTCATTTGTGGACTTTACCATTCAAAATCCTTACATAGCGAGGATCTACTAGTAAGTATAACTCTTCCATTCTGTGCCTCTAGCAACATTCTTGACACGCAACTAATGCCTCGTCACGGTCACTTCATGTGGGGCTGGAATGAGAACCACCGGAACATGACAGTGTGAGTCTATTTACCATCCTAAAAACGGTCGGTGTGGATTAAAATACCCTGTCCCGGGGAGAAGGCAACAGAGAGAATCATGCAAAGGAGGTTACATACGCCAAAGTCAGCAGCCACCGCAGGGCTCAGGTTTTTGAGACTGTATTCTCACGTGATACCTGATGGCCACCGAGGGAGACATGCAAAGGAAAGTACCTGTACACCAAACTTATTGCTGTGTAAAAAACAGCAAAAACAATAAACTCCCTGTACAGTAGTTTGTAGATGCTGCCTCTCCACTTGAGGAGTAGCCTATGAAATCCAAAAAAAGTCGCGTTGGCTACTTTACTGGAGTAAGTGACAGTCATCTTGGATAGTTTTTTCCTAGAAGAGCAAGAAGACAAAATACAAGTAAGAAGCACATTGAAGACCAAGCAAAAGGCTACATCTCAAAGGAAACCCACACCATCAACCCGTCGGTCACCTCCCCTCTTTTTGCCTTTCTCAGTTTGCACAATTTGGAATTTGGACATAACCACCATCTTGGTGCTAAAGTGCTTAGTAGAAAAAGGAGGGAAATCATCTCTGGAAAGAATAATATCAGCAATTGTAAGCTTGCCTTAATTTCTAAGTATTATTTTTAGATTACATAGCCATTCCTCCCTAAATATTTAAATAAATAAATGAGATATATAAGATAGGTTATCATGTTACCTATCATATACTTTCTTAACCCACAGGAAGATTTGGGGTATTCATATGTTATATTGATTGACATTTTCAAAAGCAGTGACCAAACTTCTTCTTTCGGCCTTCATTTGCTAAAGTATGTACAGAGGTATTTATTTATTTTACCCTTAAACCTCCAAAGGGGAAGTATGGCTCTCTTTTTAGAAATCAGGAGACATTGTTAGAAAGAAGCAAGCCCCACGCCACCAGTGTGGCTCAGTGGTTGAGCATCGACCTATGAACTGAGAGGTCACGGTTCAATTCCCAATCAGGGCACATGCCCGGGTTGCGGGCTTGATCCAGTGTGAGGTGTGCAGGAGGCAGCCGACCAATGATTCTCTCTCATCACTGATGTTTCTGTCTTTCTCTCCCTCTCCCTTCCCCTCTGAAATCAATAAAAATATTTTTTAAAAAAAGAAACAAAAAAAGAAGCAAGCTCTTGTGGGAAGTTAATTAATGGATTACTTGTGCTGGTTTTAATTGGATGTGGGTGTCTCTCTAATAGAGCTCCAAGTGCATAGCTGGCACTCTAGGTACTTTAAAAGATAGACAAAATGTTGGGCCGCAGTGATACTAACAAAGGTGCACTTCCCCATTGAAAAATGTAGCACAAATCGCGTAGGGATGGCTCACTTTCTGTTTGGAGCTAAAAAAATTGAGGCCATTATTTAGGACTCTTTCCACTTGGAGCTGTTCCAGGGGTGTGGGTAGGATGAGAACTGGGCCCCAAAACTCAGTTTTCAGTGAGTTCTTTGGAATTCCATGGCATTTCACCAAGAGACTAAACATTCAGGTTTTGAGAAGATGGCCCAAAGCTAATCTTTGAAATTCCTGCTCAACTACTCTCTAACATGGAACACAATAAAATGAGATTTCTTTGAAACGTTTTGATTTTCTCAAAGGGATCCATGAGGAAAGTCTTAGGGAGCCACATAGACTGAAATTATAGATCTTTTAGGCAGAATTGTGCAAGACACAAGAAATAAATTCTATAGCCAATTTCTTGTATAAAGTAGCCTATAGCACACATCTTACTATAAACAAGAAAAAGTTCTGCTTTTATTTAGAGCTGGGAAAATAATCCAATTCTAATTTGCCTGTTTCCCTAAGGAAATAAAACTCTGGGACTCTATTCACGGTATTACTTTTTTGTTTTGGTAATCACAAACTTAAGCCTTCAATATTCCTGATTTCAATTAAAAAAACAACCCGGGGCCTTTTGGCATGACCGAGTGGCATTACGAAAGGATGGGACTCATGCCACAACGCCGGTTTCATATTTCCACCTTTACCTTGTCTGTTTGTCTACTGTGAATACAGCCAAAATTGGGAGAGGACCATAATAAATTCAGCCCATTTCATAATGATTACAGTCCTTTTTGAAAGAACAGTCCTCAGGTAACTCTCTTTCATGGAACAGTTCAGCCTTGTCGTTAAGCTCTGTCAGAAAAACAAAGACCAGATAGAGGAGAGGTCAGAATGAAAACGCAGAGGTGTACTCTCCGGGCACTAACCTATTTATGTGATTTGGAGTCTCCGACAGGAAAGAAAATCTTCAGGCGCCCCCGGACCAGGGCCCTCCCGGTCGGCGAGGCACTCTCGGTTTCACCCTTTGCTCGTGCACAGTCAGGTTTTCTTTCTGTTTTCTGGCCACTGAGAGCACCCAGACAAGCTCAGGGGTTAAATGATTTTCCACTTGTGGAGGCCTGTTTATGCCAATTTGCCCAATGATGACAGTTATAGCCGGGAACAAACAGAAGCAGCAGCTGCTGAGGTGGCTTTTTTCTCATCTATAATTATAACTCCACCTGCCGCCCCAAGTACCCCTTTGAATGAGAAGTCGGAGGTGACGTGAAGGAGGACGGGCCGGTTAGGTCTGTTATTTTCATTTTGACTTTGCCCTGGGATCAAGGAAGAAAGAGCCATTTTCCCCCTAAAGAGCTCCGAGGAGGCTCCACCGGCCAAAAAAGGGAATTAGGACAGGCTGCGTGTGCTCAAAACACAGAGTGAACTCTCCTGAAGCCATAAACCGGGGCAGACAAGAATATAAACAGGATTTACACTCACTGAAGAGGCACGGAGAGTGCTCTTGCTCTTCCATTAAAAGCAACAAGCATGCATGCCTGAGAAAGACTGTCTCTTAGAAGAGCAGAGAGAATCATTGCGTGCGATGGCCCAGGGTCCTGGAAAGAGATTACACACGGATTTGCTACCTTTGTTATCTTTCCATGGCTGGCTAGGAGGATTTTCTAGTTATTAACTATGTTTTTCTCTTAGATTATGCCACATATTTTTCTTCTCAAAAGAGAGAGTTCGAGAGAGCCTTCTTTAAATAATGACATCAATAATTTCAGGACCAATTCTTATAATTTTTCCAAACTTTCTAAAGCATGTGCACCAAGCACCTTAAACTTAAATAAAACAACTACAAAAACATGTATTTTTTGTGGAGAAAGATGTGGGAAAATATGCTTCTAAAATTGGGAAGACACACATTTAAAAGGGTTTCTACAGTATTCTTAAGTTCCAGATGCATTAGACTGGTGTCTTTATCAAATTATGAGCACCTTTGAGCCAAGACGGTTATAGGTGTCTGATTTCTTGCCGCATCCCTGTTCATGGTTCCAGCATGGAGCCCCGTGTGTAATGAATATTCCATAGGAATTTTTTGTCTGCTTATCATCTTAACTTCACTAAGGTACTTCTATTAGTACATTTGGGGAAATTTGTGAACATTTTAAAAGCAAATATACAGTTGTGTACATTTTATATTTGGGTTGCTGTCAAAAGTGGTAGGATAGACCTGGTGTTGCATGTATAAAGGTTTTCAAGACAGATAGAGGCTATGAAATTTTAGTAAGTCTAAAGTCAAGTGCTTATGAAATGGAAACATTGGAAGTATTATTTTTTTTTTTAAATTTTCACTCTTGCATCTTTTACTGGATGTGCGGTAGCCCTGAAACCTGGCCTGATTCCTGGCGGTCCTGACTGTGTAACTGGAGACCTGACTTCCCCCGGGCACTGTGGCTGCTTTCGCCGACACGGCGATCATGTTCATCTCTCCCGTCAGGTGCTTTGACGAGTGACTAATCAAGGTTCAGATAATATTCTAAATTCAAATTAGTCAACAATGATTCGATTGAATGAGCAAACTCCCATGATTGAGCTCTGAGTCTGCTGGCTATTCCTAACTGGTATAGAAAGATGTCATTTAGAAATGAACTCATTAGAGGGGACAAGCCATGATAGCCTTTTCCAGAATATTTAACAAACACCAAATCGCAAAGTTCACTGTTCATATGACTTTTTGAAGAAAACTTTAAAGTTCATTGTTTCAAATAGACATTTTTCTAGATTCTAAAAGTGTCACATGTTTATTAAAAAACAAAGAATAAAACGGCAGATGAAGAAGGGAGTGGTACTCTGTCGTACTATCCTAGAGGGGTGATCATCGATTGGCATAAAGTTCATCTTATAGACTTTTGTAGAACATATTTTAACTCATAATTAACAACAAACATTCTGATAGACACTTAGGCAATTTCAGGGCTCTATGAAGTAACACCACCAGTCATATTTTCTTTCTTTTTTCTTTTTTAAAGAATAGTTTATTGATTTTCAGAGAGAGAGGAAGGGAGAAGAGAGAAATGAGAGCGTAACATCGATCAGGCTTTTTCCTGCACAACCCAGGCAAGTGTCCTGACCAGGAATTGAACCAGCTACCTTTGGGTGCACTGGCCGATGCCCAAACAACTAAACCGCACCGGCCAGGCACATTTTCTTTTGACAGCAAGCATCAAGTTATGTGATCCCGACCACTTTGACTTTCAACAGTCCTGATAAACACATCTGATGCTGATTCCACTAAACCTTCAGTGACTGGACAATTCATTAAAAAGAGAAACTGATCATTTCTAAGTGATGGGAATACTGACATTCAATCCATAGGTGTCAAGATAAATCACCTTTTGTTCCTTAAGGAAACAGAAAACAAGTTTAAGTAGCCACTAACCACCACTTCCTAAAGGAGAACCTGTTATTTTATAAGCCCACATTCATTTTAAACTGATCTACTTATGCCAAGTGGTTCTCAACCTTCTGGCCCTTATAAATACAGTTCCTCATGTTGTGACCCAACCATAAAATTATTTTCGTTGCTACTTCATAACTGTAATGTTGCTACTGTTATGAATCACAATGTAAATATCTGATATGCAGGATGGTCTTAGGCGACCCCTGTGAAAGGGTCGTTTGACTGCCAAAGGGGTCGTGACCCACTGGTTGAGAACCACTGACTTATGCCATTGATGTGAGAAATCTTTTTTCAAATTTCGTTTGAGTACGTGGTTGTATGTACATAGTCATGTGTGTGTGAAACTTTGCATTCAAATATTAATCAAAGACCAGAAATTGTTGTATTTTGGAGGATTTGATTCTGACTTTTGGACACTATTAGATGGGGAATAAGGAATCAGTAAACATTTTGAAGAGGAAAAGGGCTTGAGGAAGATCTGTGTTGCAGAAAGGTGAGTCTGTGAGAAGGGTGACTGATGGGCTTCAATGGGCAGGAACTATAGGAGGGAATCAGTTTGAAGATGATTAGGGTTGTTCTGGTATGAACTAGGGTGGTGGGTGAGTGGAAGCAGAGGAAGGATGGTGAGAGACAGCCCAGAGGAAAACTCCCCCTGGAGGGTGGAAGACAAGAGGGAGGTAGGGGAGGAAGGGGAGGAGGAAAGAGTAGTCGGATATAACCTTTGCTTTGCCCTTTGAGCCCATTTGCTCATGAAAAACGAGAAGAGAATAAGATTTCAAATTTGTTCAGGTTACACAGTTCTTTGCAGGGTGTCATGTAATGTTGATATTCTTTATTTGACCCTGCGAATAGAAACATTTTATCAGCAAAATTAAATCACAAGTAGGAGCTCATGTGCCCCTGAAATGAAGTTATTGAACTAAGTATGATAAGCTGATCCTCAGTTTTTCTGAGACTTACTAATTTTGCTATGTGCTGGATCCCTCTAGAAAAAAGACAGTAGTCAGTATCAATGTATCAAGAAAAATTCATAGAGTAAACTTCGAGAACATTCACTCATTAAGGTGGTTTGCTGTTTTTTTTTTTTTCCCCACAGCAAAATACCTTGGTTCAGTTGGCTTGCGAACCCCTCACAGTGATATTTTCTTCCCTACGGGTAAGTTTTTATTGGCTCAGTGGGACGGTAAGTTTCTTAGGAATGCATGCCTTACTCTTTCTTGTATTTTCCTATTTACTGGTTGCCTTGATGGATCAGCAGCTGCATAACCAGCAGCTGATTGGGATAAGTCATGTGTCCATCCAGATGTGTGGGGGTTCCTGATAATGTTGCAGAGAGAGCTCTGCCAAAAATCAAACAAAACAATGGGAAACCCCCTCAATTAATCTTTCCTCTTTGATTTCAGGGAAGAAAGACCAAACTCCTAGGAAAGACTATTGAGTTTCATTATAGCTGAAGCTCTAAACTCATAAGAAACTGGATATTTGAGGAGTCATCATTACTTTCCTTACATAGAGTAATTGTCAACTCAGCAAAACAGAAATGCATTAGTTCACATTCTGAAGGTTATCTTTTTCTAGTGGAAGGTACAGAAACTTTGTGCTATTTTAGCATAAATGCTTAAAGTCTAGAGAATTATTACTATGATGCTTAAAGGTACCCTGCACTTTACAATCAATAATCTTTCTTAAATAGACAGTACTGCTTAGCTCAGATACATTACAGATTGCTAAAAAAGGCAACATGGAACCAACTAAAAAATCAGGTTAGCCCAGCCGGTGTGGTTCAGTGGTTGAGTGTCGACCTATGAACCAGGAGGTCGAGGTTCAATTCCTGGTTGGGGCACATGCCCGGGTTGTGGGCTCGATCCTCAGTGTGGGGCATGCAGGAGGCAGCTGATCAATGATTCTCTCTCATCATTAATGTTTCTATTTCTCTCTCCTTCTCCTTTCCTCTCTGAAATCAATAAAAATAAATCTTTAAAAAATCAGTTTAATTTCCCACATGAAAAAGGCATGCAAATCTAAGTATATTGTTTATTCCAAACAGCTGTGAAATTCTGCTCCTTCACCCATTCTGGAAATTACATTACTGTACTGCATGGGTAAAGGGAAGATACAAGTATAGAGGAACAATTCTATGCATAAATACTTCAACAGTTCTCAAACACCTCTTCTTATGTGATAAAATGCATGTGGAAATGAAAAAACAGTTGTTGGTTCTGCTTCTCAAATATGGTGCATTGAGCATTCAGAATCTTTTTAGTTTCTTAACACATAATAATTCTTTAGTAGTGATTACTGCTGGGGAGAATAGTGGGTTTAGAGTAAGAGAGTGAAAGAAAATCTTCAGTTTTATTCCATATAATTTTGTATTTTTTAAAATAACATCTATATTTTCATATTAATCATGTGCAATAAAATCTTATTTGATGCCACTTCCAAATTTAGACCTCCAGCCCAGATAGTTTACCCATATCCAGACTCAATACTTGATATTTCCATAAACATCTCAAACCCAACTTGCCTAAAACTGAACTCCTGATCTTTTCCCTGAGACGTGCTCAAACTGCAATCTTTCATCCCAGTTGAAGATTCCTTCCTCCAAAAAGGCCAACAGCTTTGGAGTCAGCCTCAGCTCCTCTCTTTCTCTCACACTATAGTCCACACTTTCAGCAAATCCTATTGGCTCCACTTCAAAATATGCTCAAGAAGCTATCCCCTCACTCTCTCATCTCACATCCCCATCCCCACTGCTCCCACCTCATCAGAACCACCTAAACTCATAAGAAACTGGATATGTACTACCTCGTTCTCCCAGCAGCCCTCCCTGCTTCTCCACCTGCTCTCTCCAGTCTGTTCTGACAAAAAGGCAAAATGATCTTATTAAAGGTAAGTCAGGTGAGTCAAGTCACTCCTCTGCTCAAAACCCCTCCATGGCTCTTGATCTCTCTGAGTAAAAGGCATGTCCTTCCACAGTCTGCAAGGACTTTCATGACTTGTTTTCATTCCATCTCTGGTCTCATTTCCTTTCACTCTCACCTAATCTGTGGACTCCTCTGCAGTCATACTCGTCTCCTTTCCTTCCTTCAGCATATCAGGGGTGGGCCCATCTTAAAGCCTTCAAATGGCCAGTCTTCCTGCCGGGAACACTCTTCCTCCAGGTATTCAAGGGGCTGTCTCCCTCATCTCTTTCAAATCCTGCTCAAACATCTTCTCCATGAACCAATCGCCCTACTTAAAATTGCTGCTGACTGCGTTTATGAGGAGCGCTCTCGCCCCATAGCATCCTGATCCCTCGTACTGCTCTACTTTTGTTTTTTATCCACACTGCTTATCTCCTTTGAATACAGGGTGGGACAAAAATAGGTTCATGGTTGTTTGTATGAAAAATAACACTATATCTATATCTATATCTATATCTATATCTATATCTATATCTATATCTATATCTATATCTATATATATATATCTAAGTGACCAGCCAACCTGGCCAGTAGCTATGATGTGCAGTGATCACCAGGGGGCAGATGCTCAACACAGGAGCTACTGAGCTGTGGTCACTTGGCAGTGGTGGTTCTCGGGTAACACACCCGGAACCAGAGAATAGGGAGCCCAATTCTGGGATGCGTCACCCGAGAACCTCCCACTCGCAATCTGGGACCCCTTGGGGAATATCAGAAAGCTGATTTTGGCTCGATCCCCGCAGGCCAGGCTGAGGGACCCCACTGGTACACGAATCCATGCACCAGGCTTCTAGTAATAAATAAATAAATAATAATAAAGAATAAACTGGGTTTCGTGTACTCACAACTGCAAACCTACTTTTGCCCCATGTTGTATATCCCATAGTTCACACAATTTTTGTGTTGACTGTCTATTTATCCCTATTAGAAGTTTCATGAGGGCAGGGGGCTAGCTGTGTTGTTCACTGATGAAAACAAAGGACCTCCAGTTCAATAAATACATATTGGATGGATTCACTTGAAAAGAGGCCAGAGAGACTTCCACTGTTTCTCATGACTGTAAGTTTCATGAGGACAGGTCCCATGACTTTTCTGTTCATTGCTTTATATCCATTGACCAGAAAAGCATCTGGCATTTAGTAGGCACCCTCTGAATATTTGTGGCATGAATAAGTGAACATATATTTTGAATCAGAGGTTTAGCTAATCTTTTTTCATATAAATGGTTTTTATGGAGTTAAAAAGAAGGACTTCATGTTTTTCCTGAAAAGCTAAAGACAAATATCATTTAGGTTATGGAGCCCTGAGTCCCAACTTTGCCGCTGTCTGTACTGGGGAATGCGACATCTGCATTCTGTGTGGTCACGTCGCTTCTGAGTTCCTGTACCCTTCGCTAACTCAGGACATTGAGTAGGGGTGTGAATGGTCTCTTCCAGGCCAACCATCTGTAACACTACCTCTCACTGTTTTTCCTTTTTTTTTTTTTTTTACTAACCTCAAGGAGATCCAGAGTAGGAGACCACTGCACATTAAATAGCAACAAAATACTTGAAAATGGATAGAGATAGATATAAATTGATGTCTACTTCCTGTTGACTACTCCAGAGCATCATGTTGCTCTAGGCATGGGATTAACTAAGCGCTCACTTGGCTAGTGACAAGTTCATTGCACACCCTTTAAGATAACAGTGTAATGAAAGGATGACTACAGTAAATGTTCTTTGATGATGGTCTAGGTCCGTGGTCGGCAAACCGCGGCTCACGAGCCACATACGGCTCTTTGGCCCCTTGAGTGTGGCTCTTCCACAAAATACCACGTGCGGGCGTGCACGTACAGTGCAATTGAAACTTTGTGGCCCATGCACAGAAGTCGGTATTTTGTGGAAGAGCCGGTATTTTGTGCAAGAGCCACACTCAAGGGGCCAAAGAGCCGCATGTGGCTCACGAGCCACGGTTTGCCGAGCCGCAGTTTGCCAACCACGATAGGTAGTGATGATATCATTCTTGTGTCTCAGAAGGGGCCTTGGGGTTCTTGACCTTCTGAGATAGGGGATATGATTCTTGATGAAGATTAAATTAGGAAAATCCTTTAGAAGAATTTAATGACTAAATTCCAATAGCAGACTTTATGAGAGATGTGGATATTCAGGTCCACTGTTAAAGTGGTATCTCAGAGTCCATTCTGATATACTTTAATATTTCTGTAAGATAAAAATTAAAGTCAATTGAGAATTAAGGATATCTCTTCTCTTCACTCCTTACCACCCGCTGCTTACTCTGATAGTTTTGGGATGAATCATTTTCTCTCTCATCCTGTTTTTCACCCAGATTCTTAATTGGATTAAATTAAAAACACAACATTGAGTTGTTAAAAGCACACTCATAGGACTCAACTTCTAAGAGACCTCATGGCACCCTATAAAAACAAATCCTACCTTTAGCAACATGAAGTATATTTGTGTTAACAAGGCCATCATCCCTTAGTATAGCATTATCTTTTTAATAACAAGATAAGAGGAAAAGTTGTTTCATACAAGTTTTCTTTCCTTCACTCTGCAAAACTAGGTGATTGTTTGTCTTGGGCTTCCCTTCTGCAAACCCTTTTAGAAAAAGTTTAATTTTTTGTATTTATCCCTGCTAACGTTATCAATACCTAACATAATTAATAGCTAGTGTATGCACTTACCTTATGACTTAGCAACCCCATTTCCAAGAATCCACTTTGAAGGATAGCTCCATAGTACAAAATACATATGTACCAAGTTATTAAAATGCAGCATTATTTGCCATTGCAAAATGTTGGAAAAAACCTCAATGCCCATTCACAGGCAATTGGTTGAATAAATTATGGTCACCCACAAAATGGCGTACTATGTAGGTGCAAAAAAGAGTAAGACCAATCTCTGTAAATTGATATGGAGTGATTTCCAGGATGTATTGAGTGGGGGAAAAATGCAAAAGAGTGTCTATAGCAAATAGGCACACAAAAAGATGCTCAGCATCATTAATCATTGGGAAGATGCGAGTCAGAACCACAAGGAGATACCACTCCAGACCCACTATGATGGCTACAATTAAAACAAGCAAACATGGGAAATAACAAAAACATGGGAGGATGTGGAGAACTTGGAACCCCCTGGTCCATTGCTGGTGGGAACGCCAAATGGTGCAGCTGTTGTGGAAGACAGTTAGGTTGTTCCTCACAAAGTGAAAATTACCATATGACTCAGCAATTCTACTCCTACGTATAGATCACAAAGTATTGAAAATATACCAGATTCAAATAAAAAACTTTTACGGTGTTCACAGCAGCACCGGTCACAATAGCCAAAAGTTGGAAAGAACCCAAATGCGTATCAACTGATGAATGAACAACATGTGGTACATCCATACAATAGAACGATTATTCAGCCATTAAAAGGAATAAAGTACCCATGCATGCTACAATCTGGCTGGGCCTCAAAAACATTATGCTAAGTGAAAGAAGCCAGATACCAGAGGTCACACACATTGCATTATTCCATGTATATTAAATATCCAGAATAGGTAAATCCACAGAGAAAGGAAACAGATTAGTCATTGACAAGGGCTATGGGTGAGGGGAAATGAGGAGTAACTTCTCAGTGGGGGTGGGGATTCCTTTTGGGGTGATGAAAATATTGTGGAGCTAAATAGAGGTGGTGATTGTATTAACACATGAATGTACTAAATACCAATGAATTGTACACTTTAAAATGATTGATTTTATATTATATGATTTATACTTCAATGATAAAAAAGAGTGTCTATATGTGCCCCCTTTTATGAAAAAAGGGGGAGATAACAACATATACATGTATCTGTTCATTTGTATAAAAGACATACAAGAAATATTAAACCTAATGAGACTGGTTACTCAGGGTTGGGTGGGAATGGGATAGAAAAAATAAGAAAGTGGGAATGGAGCTATAGGGGTTGGGGGGGGTCACATTTACCTGATATTTCTTTTTATATTTTTATTTGGCTCTGACTCTTAGAACCATGGTAATATTTCACATGAGCTCCCCCCTCCCCCCCCCACACACTAGTTAAAATCAACCAGTATTTCGGGGGATCCAAAATTAGAATATAAAGAGTAAGAAATGGATATAACTGTATTACTAGTAAATATTGTAATCATACTAAAAGAGTTGGGGAAGGACCAACTAACTCTGAAAAACAGTATTTTGATTATACAGTGTAAGGCTAAAGACAGAACTACTGGTATATCTATGCACATATTATACTCTAGCTAGTAATTTTTTTCCTCAGCAATATGGAGTTAGCAATTCTGAAACTACTTAATATGTATACTAGGAATAAGCAAATAGGTAACGAGCTCCTTGGAGAAATGATTGATGCCAGGAAAAATATAAGATAAGCCTGAAACAGGTTATGGTGCTTGAAAGTAAGGAAGTACTGAAAAATGATGGGGTATGTAAAAATGATACAGGAACCAACTTGAAGTAGCTCTTAATGAGAGCTGGGACAAGTTGAGTTAAAAAATAAAAAAATGATAGTAATGGATATAACCCAGAAAATAAAATAAGTATACCTGAGTTTATACTGATACAAATAAATAATTGACTAAATAAATAAATGGAGAGAAGAAATAGTTCTTTATGACAGAAGAAATGATCGAAGTAGAAAATCACCGTAAGGCAAAGACAAGGATCAGTAATGGGCACTAAAAGAAGTGAGGGTAAAAATGTTGAGAAATTGGATATTTACATAGTCAAAAAGTATCTCCTCCCGAGACAGTTCCAATTACAAAGAGAAAGGTAGTAACTTTATAGAGCTGAAACCTGGCCAACACTGTATAACCAAACGATCAAAGTCAACTTCACCAGTAAAAAGTCATATTGATGTCAGGACTCTTAAAACGATACACCGAGAAGGGCACAACATCACTTCTATGATATTCTTGCCCCAAATTCATAGCCACAATCTAATAATGAGAAAACAGACAAACATAAATTGAGGGACACTTTAAAAAACAGTACTATTCAAAAGTGTCAAGGTCATAAAAGACAAAGATTGAGGAACTGTCACACATTGGATGAGACTAAGGAAACACAACAATTGGATCTTGGACCAGAAAAAGGACATTAATGGGACAACTGGTAAAATTTGAATAAGGTCTGAACAATGTTAACAGTATTGTGTCAATGCTAACTTCCTGGTTTTGACCGAGTACTGTGGTCAGGTAAGATGTTGACATTATGGGAAGTTAGGTGAAGAGTATATGGGAACTCTGCACTATTATTGCAACTTTCCTCTAAGTCTAAAATTTTTCAAAATAGTAAGTTAAAAACAAAAATGTCTTTCTCACTTAAAAACATTTTTTTGCTTTCACATTTAGCTGGACTAAGATTTTGAAAATATGTGTAGTGACATCATTAATTTGCCTTTTCAAAAAAAAATTTAAGGGATTAAGAAAGGAAATTGAGAATATTAAATTAAGTTGCCTCTGGTCCCTCTCCCTTCCTAGAGAAAAGATTTAATCTAAAGAGAAAAATGGTGGGGGCAGGATGTAGTAAGGGGATCCAGTAGGATGGAATGATCTGGGGAAATGTTACCATCCCCATGCCTGAAAAAGAGAGGGGAGGGAGAAGGGAGCAGAACCTGGAGAGAGTAGCTGAAAGAAAAGAATGCTGGATAGGATTTGTGGCCATCAAGGGCAGACACAAGCATCTTACAGTCACAAGCAAAGGAGCTAGGTGAACAAATGGTCCAATCTTACTCCCCACCTGCCTTCCAAGTTCCTCCCAGGGCCTCCCATTGGCTGCACCCAATCTGAAGCTAGAGGTTAAGGGAGCCCAGTGATGTAGTTTATATATCCACCTCTAGGGACCCAGAATGGAATGAAGTTTGGAGAGTGCATTGGGTGGTAAAAAGGAAAGATATCCGGCATTGGGATCAACTAGTCTGTTTCTCTTTTGCAGATTAAAAAAAGAAAGTCTCAAAGAAGGAACAGATTTATCCAAGGTCACAATACAAGGCAGTGTGGTGGAGCTGAAAACCCATTCATTGGTCTGCAAGTTAAAGACCTAGGTTCTGGTCTTGGCTTGGCCGCTGTGTTGGGCTTCAGTTTTCCATATCTATGAATAAATAAGGTGGACTACAGCAATGGTCTTCAAACTCGGGTACACATGCCCCTGTGTATACATCAGAATTTCCAGGAGGTAATGGGATGGATAGTTGTTGTTGTTGTTTTTTTAATTTTTATTTTAGAGAAAGAGGAAGGGAGAGGGATAGAGATGGAAACATCAATGAAAGAGAAACATTGATCGGCTGCCTCCTACATGCCTCCTACTAGGGATCAAGCCTGAAACCCAGGCATGTGCCTTGCTGGGAATGGAACCAGTGACCTTTTGGTTAATGGGTTGATGCCCAACCACTGAGCCATACTAGCAGGGTGGGATGGATAGTTTTCGCTGAATAATTTTTCCAGATCCACAATTTCCTCATACACACACACACACACACACACACACACACACACACACATATATATATATATTCTCTCCTTAAATTAATCTGCTTTCCCTTTCATAATTGTACTCCCACTTGACATAAGAAAAGCATTTCTCGCCCTAACCGGTTTAGCTCAGTGTATAGAGCGGCGGCCTGCGGACTGAAGGGTCCCAGGTTCAATTCCAGTCAAGGGCATGTACCTTGGTTGCAGGCACATCCCCACTAGGGGGCGTGCAGGAGGCAGCTGATCAATGTTTCTCTCTCATTGATATTTCTAACTCTCTATCCCTCTCCCTTCCTCTCTGTATAAAATCAATAAAATATATATTTTTAAAAGTTTTTTAAAAAAGAAAAGCATTTCTCTCACCCCTCTTAAATACATAGTGCATTACTCCAGGATGCAAACACTTGGGTGCACCAAGCGCAGGGACATTTTGAAAATGCATAGCTTTGGGGGCAATTTCCATGAAGAACTATTGAAAGGGGCAGCACCTACTCATGGTGAATGTGCATCTGCACATACCCTTTCTGAGAAGGGTTTGACTCACACCAATGAACCTTTCAGACCTAAGGTTGAAAGTGGGTCTCTGTCCACTTAGGAGGGAAGTAGGTTCTAAACTGATTCAGAGGATGAGCAGCTGGAGCTCTTCCAGGAACTGGTTAGGCCACATTCCAGGCTGACTGGAGCAACCACTCCGGATGATGTGTAATTATCTCTACCTCTGACACATGTGTGATGATATGTAATTATTTCTACCTCTGACACACGGGCTTGAATTCTTGTATGGAGCGCTTGTGTCTTCACAGAAAAACCAGCTCATTCCCTAGGCCAGTTGTTGCCTCCTCTGATATAGGATTTGTCATGCTGGGTCAGCCTTATGATAACCTTATGGTTGATAAGGTTATCATCATAATAAGCTATTTATTAATAAAGGGAAGAGAGCTAAAGGGAGGCCAGACATTATAATCATGGTCATCTGGGCAGCTTCACCAGGAAGCTACAGCTTCATGCTCCCCAGGGAACCACAGGTCCATTCCCTGCAGATCACTGGGGGAAGAGCTAGAACAAAGGCGAAGTTATGGTGATGTAGGGAAGGTGCTTCTTTGTCAGTCTAGCCTGCTAAACAAAGGATTGGCTAGGCCCGAAGTTTGCCGACCCATTGGGCTAGGGAATGGAGCCCTGCAGAAGCACGCAAAATCTTGGAAAGTTAAGATCCCCAGACAAAGAGTTTCTTCTCTCTGGCTGTCTCACTCCCTCTTGCGATGTGACCCGCATGCACCTGCCCAGGCGTTCGTGTATTCTCTCTCCGTGGCCATGTGGCCTTAGGCCCATGGCCGTGCGGACTCCACATGCAGGATGTTGGACTAGAATGGACTTTAATATGGAGCAGGAAACATGGGCAATGGCCTTAATTCTGGCCCTGCTGAAGGCAAGATTGGACTTCTTCCACGGGAGATGGACAGAGAAGGGACCTTGGAGGGAAACCCCCTTAGTTTTACATCATTAATAAAGCTTTCCATGAAATCCCCGCCTCCTTTGGGGGCCTCGGGAAATTCTTTTCCTCTCGGCACCCCAAGAACTCCACTTCTGCCAATCACTACCTCATTCTGTTTTCTACTTGTAGAGCAGCAGGGAGGGATCTCTTTGAAGCCAGCTTTAAGGTTAATAATTTCCAAGTTTCTCTTAGTTGCCAACTGTGTTTCTGCCTTCCTTACATTTCTCTAACTAACCCTCCCAATTCTTAAAAAAATAGTATTATAGCTTTGTTAAAATGACAGCAGGTTCACTGTAAAAATTCAAACAATTCAGAATGTGTAAAAATGAAAAACAAAAACATTCCAAATTCCACCCATCAACAACTGTTACCATCTGGTGACAGATACACTCTATGCTGAGATACACATGTATCATTTCCCATAAGTGAGCCCATATTATACATGCTGTGTGGTAATCTGCTCTTCCCCTGAACAATATGCTGTGAAATGTATGCTGCACATCACCTTTTATGTATGTGCTCGACACACCCTGAATTGAAGTCCATTTAGATGGTTTCCAGTTTATTATTTTCAAACAATGCTGTGATGAACACCCTTGTGTTCATTCTTTTCATGTTTCTGCCAGTGTTTCTGTGCATTAATGGATTGTATTATTTTTGGATCACAGACATCTTTGAGAATCTAACGAGAGCTGTGGATCACCTCCTTGCAAAATGCACATATGTATTCTTACACCTCATTTTGACTTTGATTTTTTTTTTACTGTAGTTCACAAATATGCACCCTAAAGTCCATCCTTGGACTTGCTAAGTATCTATGTATCCTGGATGAAGACTACTGACTTTAGGGTTAATTCCAAGATATGCATTTTTCATAGCTTTTACATTTATTTATATTAATTTATCACTTGTGTGATAGAGTCACATGCCTGTCTCTTTTAATTGGGTCAACCCTTCAGTCTGTGTCCAGCTCTGGAGGTTTGGTGACCTGAGAAGTAATTGGGCTGCATACATTTCCACTGACTGCCAACTGGGGCTGAAAAGATTGGAGCACAAAAACCTGCATTTGGCCCTGGCCGGTGTGGCTCAGTGGGTTGGGTGTGATCCTGTGCATTGGGAGGTTGCCAGTTTGATTCCCAGTCAGGGCATATGCCTGGGTTCCGGGTTTGGTCCTTGGTGGGGGTGTGCAGGAGGAAGCCAATCAATGTTGCCCTCTCACATCAGTGTCTTTCTCTTACTTTATATACTTAATAAAGTTTCGTAAACAAAAAATTTCATAGGTTATAAAAATGTAAATAGGCATTTTGTTCCTTCATTCAACAAATAGATACTGATTAAGGACCATGTGCCAGGCTTGGTGGTAGGAGCTAGGGATACAAGATGGATAAGACCCCCACCCTTCCTTCGAAGAATTCACTGTCTGGAAGGGGACATAGACATATAAACAAATCCTTGTTGCCTTAGCTGGTTTGGCTCAGTGGATAGAGCGTCAGCCTGTGGACTGAAGGGTTCTGGGTTTGATTCCTATCAAGGGCACGTGCTCGGGATGCGGGCTCGGTCCCCACCAGGCAGCCAATCAATGATTCTCTCTCCTCGTTGATGTTTCTATCTCTCTTTCCCTCTCCCTTCCTCTCTGAAATCAATAAAAATATATTTAAACACACACACACACACACATACACACACACACACACACAAACCCCACAACAAATCCTGGTTAGGCAGGGAGAGGTTACATTCTACTACATATTTCACACTTTTGTGAAATAGCAGGGCACCTGGGCACCTCAGGGGTGAGTGTCACTGAAGGGTCTCACCGGGGAGCGAGTCTGCCTCTCCGAGGTGCATTAGAACTCTTCCCCCTTCACATGCTCTGTGCTTCCTGCATACCCATCAAATCTTCTTCCCTTCTCACTAGACAATATTTATTCCACTTGTCAGGGAGACTCAATACGAACTTGAAATCCAACACTCTCTAAGGCGGCTGACGCGAATTTAGGAAGGGAAACAGTTGTCTAGATATTCTCGGGTCACTTGCAGCCCTGCAGCTAGGCTGTTTGATGACAACATTCTCCTCTGCAGAAGGCAGCTGCAGATGTTGTAGCTATTAAGTCACTCCTGTAGCTAAGAAGCAGGAGAGCCCTATCCGGTTTGGCTCAGTGGATAGAATGCTGGCCTGCGGACTGAAGGGTCCCAGGTTTGATTCTGGTCAAGGGCATGTGCCTCAGTTGCAGATTTGATCCCTGGCCCTGGTCAGGGCTCGTGCAGGAGGCAACCAATCGATGTGTTTCTCTTACATCGATGTTTCTCTCTGTCTTTCACTCTCTCTACCACTCTCTCTAGAAATCAATGGAAAAATATCCTCAGGTGAGGATTAATAAAAAAAGAAGAAGAAGCAGGAGAAACCATAGGTCAAGTTCACATACAGTGGGGCCTTGACTTAGGAGTGTCCCGACTAACGAGTTTTTTGAGATACCAGCTGTCTCTCGGCCGATTTTTTGCATTGAGTTGACAGAGTAATTTGAGTTAATGAGCTCCTTAACGAGCTCGGTCTGGGAACGAATTAAACTCGTAAGTCAAGGCCCCACTGTATATGGATAAGTGGATTGCTTGCTTTCCAATGTAGTGTGTAATTACTGTAAACACAAAGCAATCAGCTAAGAAGCTCATTTTTATATTTTTTGCCACATTCTGTTCCTCTTGTCTCAGGCTTAATAGTTCAGTGTCCTTAGAAATAAGCCATTTCAGGGAGAAACCAAGATGGCGGCATAGGTAAACACCGGAAATTGCTGCCTCCCACAACCACTTCAAAAATACAACTAAAAGACAAAACGGACAACATCCAGAACCACAGGAAGGCTGGCTGACTGGAAATTCTACAACTAGAAGGAAAGAGAAAAGCACACTGAGACTCAGAGGAGGTGCGGAAGTGCAGAGGTACGGAGGTGCACGCGGCAAGGGCTGGCAACTGAGGACTTGGCTGTCTTTCTGAATCGGGAGGGAGTCACAAGCCCCCGACTGCTCTGAACTCCAGTTCCGGGTGAGTCTCTAGGGACCCAGACTCATACAGGGAGAAACTGGACTGTCTGGCAGTGGGCAGAACTCAGAACTCTAGGGCAGCTTTCTCTCAAAGGTGCTTGCAGTGATTACCGGGACACTGAGACACGGGGCCCCTTAGGGCAGGGCTGAGGATCAGCCATAGCTGCTTGCTCCGCCCTGTTGATTCCCTGAGACCCCGCCCCACCCAAGCTGTGCACAGAGGCTTTTGCATATGAATGCCCTGGCCCTTTACAATCTGAAAATTACCTAACAAACTGCAGCTGGGCCAGACAGACCCAGAACTTCCAAGAGAAGGCCCAAGGCCCCACAGCAGCTTGCATTGCTTCACAGCTGGGCCTCATCTGGGCACCTCC
>NW_005353514.1:265917-281387 GCF_000412655.1 Myotis brandtii | reverse complement strand
AACTGTAATAATCTGAACAATGAAAATTTAATAATAATAAAAAAGGCATAGGAAAAAAGAAAAAAAAAAGAAATAAGCCATTTCATTCATCTCCACCATAGCCCAGGGATCGTCAGTAGCTTGATTTCCTTTTGAAATAGGTAAACCTTTACCTATCTGCTGTGGCTTGCATGCACTTCAGTCCTCTATATCCATCCCTCTCACCCTGCCCACCCCCCATGTCTGTATGTTTCCTCTTCCCTCATTGACCACCATCTCCTCTTCCTCTAGGCATCTTGCGAATGGGTTGCCACTCATCGGTAAGTTCTAGTTCTCCACATTTGCAACAGCCTTTAGACCCCACTTACTTACCTTCCTGCATCAGGCCTGCGGTTCCTAGGACACGGCAGGACCATTGCTCAGCTAAGGTCTTCCCTTATATCGGGGACGGAGGAGGAAGAAGAGGAGTGTAACTGTTTCCCCCAATGTCGTATTTCTTAAGGACATCACTCATAAAAAATATTTTAGTTATATTGACTTCCCCTAGAATTTTGATGTATGGTTGTTCTCAGGATAAAGATTTTTTTTTTAGTTGATGTATGTGCACTTTTCATTCAAAATGAAAGTATATATTGTTGCATAAAATGTTTTTAATATACTTATTCTTACCAAAATGAGTCACAGGTATCTGAGATCAAGCGTTCAAGCCTATTGAGAACAGAGATGAATGGTATTTAAATAGCACAAAGGAGGGTGAGTGCAACATCTGTCAGCGGCCCTGCCACCCCTCTGGGTCAGCGACAGGCTTTCCTCTAGGACTTCATGACACACAGAAAGCCATTGAAAGATCTCTACAATGTTTCTTGCACATTCAATGTTGACAAAAGCTTTATGTGAATGTCTAATGTTACTTATTTTGCTTTCCATATAAAATGTTATTTCCATTGACTTTTTTATATTTCACGGATGTGGAAACACACTGTATTATGTTTTTTCAAATCTGATTCACACCTATAACCAGGGATCCTTTTCCTTCTTTTTAGGTTTGAACAGTATCATGTTATGTTTTTATAATTAGTGTAGCGTCTCTGTTTTTTCATCATAAAAGGGGACTCACAGCAGGGCTGTCACCGGGTCACAGGGTTGTCAAGAGTTTAAACAAATTAAAACATATAATGACAGCAACAACTAACATTACTTGAATATTTTCCACATGCCAAGAGCACGTTAAGTGCTTTACCGGCATTACCTCATTTATTCCGCCCTATGACTCTGTGTGGTAAGTACTATTATTATCACATCCCCACCCTTTTTTTAAGCAAATGAGGAAACTGAGGGCACTGCGCGTTGACAATGATACTAGGTTACGAGGAGGCAAACAGCAGAGCTGGGATGAAAGCTCAGGCAGGTGGATTCCGGAGCTGCACCCTTAACCACTGTGCTAGACGGCCTTCCAGGGAAAGCAGCAGCTAGAAGAACCAGGCTGTGGGCCGGTGGGGATTTTTATAAAAGGTGAAAAGTATACTTTAGAGCATATGAAACGGATGTTTTCATGTTACTGACGCTCAGTCCAGTCTGGCGAAGGCATCTCCAGTACTTAACGGCTGCTATTTTGGTACATTTTTTTTCAGGTCCCTTGCTTCCTTCTTTTCCTGAATGCTTTTAAGCATCTGACTTCAAGTAAAAGCATGTTAATGGAAAGAACATGAGGTTTCAAATCCGAGAAGGGCTTGATTCCTTACCAGATGTGTGATCTTGAGCAAGTTACATGTCTTACCGAACCCATTTTCTTATCTGTAAAGATGGCAATAATATCTGCTTCAGCCCCTACAACAGGAGGCATACAGTGATCCAACATTCAGACACGGAGGAAGACATTTAGGAAGCTAAACGGTGAATGCAGAATTCGGCACACTGCCGAGGACTGAGAGCGTAATCTCAGCCGCCTCCCTCGCTCAGTTTTGCCAATTCTTGATGAGGATGGAAATTCATATTAGGATCTCACTGACTATTATTTTGTGGCTTATACACGTTTTAAATTCTCTCTATAGATAATTGTATATTGTTCTCATTCCACAATTCATGTAATAATTCTTAGTGTATCTTTTTGTTGTTTTGACCAAGTCTGAACATAAAGAACATGTTAAGGGATGCCACACATATATCTAACTTGTGTAGTTAGTAAAAATTGTGGTGCACAAATGATATGAACAAATGATTCATGGAATAGAAAATATAATGTGTTTGCCAGTATATGAGAAACAACCATGCTCTCTAGAAAACAAAGGCAAGCCATATGAAAGCACATGAGAACACTCTGTGCGGGTGGGGGTCATGCTCATCGCTCACGGGTATACGAGCTGGATGAACACCTGGGGGGAGGCATTTTGTAATATTTAACAAGAATCTTAAGATGTTAATATATTTTAAGATAGTTTCCAGCTTCAAGAAATAACACAAGGTACCATGAAGGCTTTCAGTATAACGTGTTCATTGTTGCATTATTTATAAGAAGAAGTTGGAAACAACCTAAATGCCCTACAGGTTGGTAATAATTAAATAAACAATACGTTCTCCAGATAATAGATTACTGTGTAGTTACTTAAAACGCTTAAATAATGTATAACAACATAAGGAAATACATGTCATATAAAGTAAGCGGAAAGCAAGATATATTTTATTACAGTATGATCACAAGTCAAAAAAAGCTGTAGAAGTGCAAATAATTTTCAAATACATATGCCAGAATGCCATAATAATTCCTCGTGAAGTGACGATGATGGATGTCTTGTTTTCCTGCTCTTAACTTTTCTGTATTTGTTCACTTTTTGCGCAATGAGTATAAGTTACTTTACAACATTAAACCCAAAGCAAACCCTGTAGAAGGAAGGATGTGGTTGCCTGGTGAGCAGCATCTGTTGCGCGCGATGCCGTAACAAGGCAGAGCCCGGCCAGAGTGCTCTGTATTACTCTGCTCCACCCAGGGATTCTGGGAGAATTAAAGATTCTAGCACATGGAACTAGGACCAGTGTGGGTTACTATTTAGTAAGAAACTATTATAGAAAATTTAAATTTTACCATCTTACATTAGGGATGGGAAGGTACATTGTGAAAGGCTTTTTTTTTTTTTTTTTTCATTTGATGCCGTAACAAGGCAGAGCCCGGCCAGAGTGCTCTGTATTACTCTGCTCCACCCAGGGATTCTGGGAGAATTAAAGATTCTAGCACATGGAACTAGGACCAGTGTGGGTTACTATTTAGTAAGAAACTATTATAGAAAATTTAAATTTTACCATCTTACATTAGGGATGGGAAGGTACATTGTGAAAGGCTTTTTTTTTTTTTTTTTTTTTTTTTTTTTTGCATTTCCAAAGAATTCCGTTTCCTTCATGAGCAAACTTTCCTAGGCATTCTATTGCATGCACCCTCTCAGGAATATCTCTTTTTGGTGTGACATAAGGAGAAGTTTGTGTGCACTGGAACCTTTATCAGAAGCAGACCAACGGAGGAAGACAAACTTTAGTTCGGTCAGTTGTTTCCTTGAAAGTTCTCACCCCTTGTCCGGTGGTGATGAGCAGGGGCCTGGCTTACCCAGGGCAATCCTGGCTCGCACCTGTTGTCCAGCCATAATTATTCAGAGTGCCCTCTGTTTCTCCCAAATCGCTCTGGTTTGGACAATAAGTTACACGGCCACACTAGGGATCTCAGATGTGGGGAGAGGGGAGGAAAGAGCGGTAGCATCTGGATGCTGACTCCTGAGTGGAGGGAATGTGTGTGGCTCCCCACAGCCAGAACGTAAGGGGGACAAGCCAGCAGCAGCAGCAGCTCGGGGAGGGACAGAGACTAGCCCAGTTGCCAACAAACACGGCCCACAGGCTGTATTCGAGAGTCTAAATTAGTCATCTATGACTTGATAGTGAGTCTGACAGCTCTGGCTCTACCTGAAGGTGGAACAGAAAACCTACCCAGTTGATTTAAGATACTGAAGACACGCCTGGCACAGGGTTCTTTTCTGTCGGCCCGCTCTGGCGCCTGGCATTTCCACCATTAGAGTCATAAGGAAATGTTATCAAAATAATTCAAATTCTTATCTGGACAGGAGAGCACACAAGGACAGGGGAACCAGCACAGCTCAGGAGCTGGAAGGATCCGCATGCGGACTCTGCTCTTCCCAGCTGCCTGACCCCGGGCAAAGGACTCGGCTTCCCCAGCGTTCGGTGTCTTCAGGAGAACAAGAAGGAAAATGAGACCGCCCTCACGGTCCCCTGGGGTAGCAATGGCCACTGCACGTGAAAATGCTCTGCTCATACATCCGACACCTCAATACAAAAGCACTCCGCAAATATCAGAGAGTGTTAGTCTTATGCAGTCATTACAATAAAGCAACACATAAGTAGTGAGCATGTCCCGGGGGAAAAACACAAATTAGGGAAATTGTGATGGGTGGTAACAAGAAAGAGAGAGAGGACTGGAGCAGGCTGGCTGATCATCTGAACCATCTGGGAGCTGTTGAGAAAACAACAGGGAAAACAGTTAGTGGGCTCCATCCCACCAGCGTGAGATTCAGTTGATCAGACATACAGCCCAGAGTAAGTAGTTTGGAGGGGTTGAGGGTGGGGAAGCTGCTAAGCATGATGCAAAGAGGACCAGGCAGGACTAGAAAGAGAGTGTTGGGGGAAGGAAATAACAGAACTTTGTTGCTTTGACAAGTTTTTGTTTGTTTGTTTGTTTGTTTTTGTTTAAATCAGAGCTAGCCTTGCTAGAAAACTAAAGGCTAAAACGAATTTTTGAAATTTTTGGTAAATGCCCCTCCCAACCCACTTCCCCCAACTCTAGCACATAAACCGCATGTAGGTGGAGATTTTTATCCCTTTGCTTCGCTGCTGAATTCCAAGCACTTAGAACATAGCCTGGCACATAGACCGGCATGTCAAAAATTGCACAAATGAATGCTATTTGCCCGTGTCACTGCTTCCCCCACTCAGGCCTGTAATTTACAGTTGGCTATGTATTGTTGTTGCCGTTCTGGAGCTGCTAAAGGGGAAGGCTGTCAGCCAGGTTTAGGACTCGAGCCTTGATCCAGGTCAGGGCTCTCAGGTGGTAATTGCTACTTCCACCACCAACCCTGATCTTGTTGGTGACTTGTCAGGTTCAGTTGTTGTGATATCTGACTTACACTCTTCAAACACTAGGATTACCCTACAAGGACAGAACTTTTTAAAAAGTTGTGTTTCATTGGTTATTTCTGCAAATAATACGGAAACAGGAGTCTGATCTTTCATTTCTCATTGAAATTTGTTGCTATCCTTTAGAATATCCAGTGCAATACAAGGATTTAAATAATACAATTTGGTGATTTTTTAAAAAAATATATTTTATTGATTTTTTACAGAGAGGAGGGGAGAGGGATAGAGAGTCTGAAACATCGATGAGAGAGAAACATTGATCAACTGCCTCCTGCACACCTACTGGGGATGTGCCCGCAACCAAGGTACATGCCCTTGACCGGAATCGAACCTGGGACCTTTCAGTCCGCAGGCCGACACTCTATCCACTGAGCCAAACCGGTTAGGGCTGGTGATTATTTTTATCGTAACTTTACTGATAGCCTTAAGCTTTGGAATAGGAAGTGATTGTGATTTTATTTTGGGTACCCTCCCTTCTCAGCTATTCCTTTAATCTACTGCCAGATGTATAATATACAAACTGTAGATTGAGATGAATGGATCTAATCAGTTCAATTCTAGAAATTTTTGTTGAGTGCCTACTATGTTCTGTCACATCAGGGGCTGAAAATATGAAGATCAATAAGATAGCTATTACCTCAGTCTCTAGTGAGATACATGACACCAGAATATACGTATATATGTATGTATGCATATGCTATTATGCATAAAATCAGATACACACACCCATACATGTACATACAGTCAGCCCAGGATGCTTTTGAAGACAATTAATGAAATACTCAATTTAAAAATCTCAAACAGGGAGCCCATTTATTATTCACAAATCAAGAATTTTGAGGGAGTCTCATGGTTGCCTAATACACTGCCCTGATGACATCATGGCTCTGACCTGCTTCTCTGCACTTTTTAGAGTACAGAGAGGGCTGTTCCTCATTCTTCCAAGATGACCAGGGGAACAACTGGAAGGGTAGATACAAACATAACTGGAGTCTGCCGGCAAGGAAGAAGTGTGTGTGCGGGGGTGGTGGTGACTGGGGCTGCGTGTGTGATTAGGGGGAGTAGTCAGTCAACTGTCACACTCAGATTTTAAAGTTTAGTAATCTTATAGACTAATTTTGCCTGAGAAATGCAATGATTTGTTAATACACTAAAGCCTGCTAAAGAGCAAAACAGGAAAGCGTATGCTAGGCTTGTTAATATGTGGCATGATTTTATGGTATTATTTAGTTTAATATACAAAATTATACATGTTCATTAAAAAATATAAGCAGCAAAAGCAGACCATAGTTTAAGGTCTGATGTGTGTCATTTTCACATTTACATTTCTATGCATTTCCAAACAAAGGCGTAGGTGTATGCATATGTGTGTGTATACATTCACCAAAAATGTAGATGCAGCCTCAGTATCCTGTATGCTTGTGTTCTTAGCCTGGATCCTCTAGACAGGAGACACAGACACAAGGATTAATTAAGGTGAGTGCCCTGGCCAGTGTGGCTCAGCTGGTTGGAGCATCTTCCTGTGCACTGGAAGGTCGTAGTTCAATTCCTGGTCAGTGCACGTACCTAGGTTGTAGGTTCCATCCCCTGTTGGGAAGCATGTGGGAGGCAACCGATGGATATGTCTCTCGGACTTTGATGTTTCTCTCTCTTTCCCTCTCTCTCTCTCTCTTCCTCTCTCTCTCTCTCTCTTCCTCCATTTCTAGAGTCAATTTAAAAAAAGGCAAAATGCTTAAAAAAAAAACCAAACCACAAGACAAAAAAAGGATTAAAGTGCAGCCACAGATGGTGGTGAGGAGGAAACAGTAGATGGAAGGTAATAAAGAGGCAAAGCAACTTGGTGTGACGTGGATTGGCAACGACACAGCAGGTGCTTGGCAGGTGTGTCCACTTGGCACGCAGGACTCCTCGGAGAGGCTGCAAGAAGCCACACTCGGGGCAGTCCACTGCAGGAAGGGAGGGGAGCGGGTTTTCTGCTCGGATCCCTCCTGCCTCTCATTTCCCATCAGCCACGTTTCACCCAGAGGAAGGAACTCCTTACATTTTCGGCCCTTGGCAGCCATTCAGTAAGCCAGTTCCCATGCTCCATAGTGTGGCATTTCATCCAAATCTAGGATGACGATGTAATGCCAACAGGGCCCATCGTGGAGGAAGCAAAGGCTATGCAGGCCCAGGGTTCCAACGTGAACTTCAGCCACCTCAGGGAGCTCAGCGAAGGCAGTGGTCACGGTCTGAGAAGGTGCTCAATGGTTGCATCCAACACGCTGGCTTTGCAAAATGGAATAGTATACACATTGTTCTGGTATTTGTTTTGTTAACAAAAAATCATAGCCATGACCCCCTGTCAGCATTTTGAGATCAAACTCATTCTTTTTAACAGATGCCTACGATTCTAGAGAATGGATCTGCCATCATTTATTTTGCCATTTCCTTACGGATGGACATGCAGGTTGTTCCCAGTTTTCCATATTACAGAAATGATCCGTCAACAATATACTAGTATACAAGTCTTCCTGGAGGTCAAATTTAAAGGGCTGAAGGTAATTTGAAAGGGAAGATCTGACTTAAAATCAGTCTCCGTGCCAGTCTGGAGCGTTGCTAATCTGATCCTGTGACCGCATTAATTATGCCCTGTTGCACTTGGCCCAGGGTCTGGCGATTCTGAGCGTGTGCTCCTGACTGGGAGCTGCTGGCTTTGCAGATGAAGGTCTGCAACATTGCTAAGGCACGCTACTTTCCGGGAGGCTCCCAACCTGGAGAGATTACTTTCCATTTTTGCATATGCCCCAAAGCCTTTCCATTTGAATTACCTTGTCAGTGTATCAAATAAAGAAAGGAAATTCTGTGCATTTGACTTTGCCCAGCCTGCCTTTACGGAGCCCTCTCCTGAGCAGATGTCATTAGTCAGGTCTTGGCCTCGGGGTGGGAACTTGAGGAGGACATTGTGCGTTCCCTGGCGGGGAGCCCGAAGTGTTCAATGATAAGACGACCACCGCCACATGGGAAATTTTACACATTTCTACATCTCAGGCATGTTTTAGAGGAAAGCTCTTTTATCTTGTATTTTTGTCTTGATAATGCTTTGACATCTTGACAGTTTTGAAGGTAATGACCCCTTACGGGAAACATGAGGGACTCCGTCTGCTTCCCCTCTTTTCTAGGCGATGTCCCCTCTGTCTCCAGGAGACTGCACAGCCTCTGAAGATCACTTTGGTATCCTTCCTTCCTCCTCTTCCCCGAAACTGTTTAACTATGGAGTTTCTGAAACCTGCAACTTTAATGACTTCACTAAATCCAACACTTTAAGCATCAACTAACCTCTCAGACAGTAGATTTTATTATTATAGAATACAAATATTCTTTATTCTACTGCCCTGTTGATTTCTTTCTCAGAGAAGCTTAATAACATAGACTTGCAATAAAATAAAAATCAAATTCTGCATGAAACTATGTAAAATATTGATCAGACCAAATAGGAATGACAAAATTATTAATGTAACTTAGCCCTTAAAGTGCTTGACTAGCAATGCAGAGTGAAAGAATGCTTCTAGAATTTAGTAAGTGCATCTGACCACTGAATTTAGAATCAGAATAATATATTATGCCTTTATTTTACATGATACTATTTAATATATTTAATGCAAATATATTATGCCACTTTATTATCATACTAGAGGCATGGTGCACGGATTTGTGCACCAGTGGGGTCCCTCAGCCTGGCCTGCGCCTTCTCGCAATCCGGGACCCCTTGGGGGATGTCGGATAGCCGGTTTCAGCCAGATCCCCGCAGCCCCGATCCAGACAGGAGGGAGCCCAATCCTGTGCATTGAGCGTCTGTTCCCTGGTGGTCAGTGCACGTCATAGCGACCAGTCGACTGGTCATTTAAGCCTGAAAAATTAGTTAATAATTCCAGATGAAAAAGTTACACTTATATCTTAGTTATTATAGTCTAATAATGGACTACATTTTGTGATTTTTAAGGGTAAAATAATTTCATAAATTATAGACTATACCTTTTAGATTCAGTGACTCTAAAATCAGGAAAGGCCCTAGAACTTCCCTGTTTTGGAATCTGCACTTGTGGCCTTTGTGTCTTTAAAAATGCTTCTCCTTTCTTTATTAATCAACATTGTATAAAACCACTTATCACACTGCTGATCAGTATGAATTCATACCATACCAGCTCAGAGCTGGAAATACATTTCTGTCAGCTTCCACAGTCTTATCAAGGATAAATGTACAATTTCTATGTGATATATTTTTTTGAAATGTTGAAAATAGTTCTTTGAGCCCCTAATTACCTTTGAGGATCCTCAAGAATCCAGTGGCTCTCAGATTGGGAGCCATCTCCCTAGGCAACGTCTGACACCGATTCTTAGATGAAACATGTACCCTGCCTAATAATAGCCACGGTTGGATACCTATGTCTTCTCAAAGTGGCCTAAAAAAAGGTAATTTAATAGTTACTCAATTTCTGAGTCACTGTCAGAAAACAGGAGACAGTGAAAAGAGAGAGGTTTGGTACTTATTTCCATGGTTTCTTTGCTGAGTCATCAGAGGTGGGTGGCATCCCTATCTGACAGCCCTCTTAACACAGTCCCATTTCCTTCAAGTAACTGCCCGCTTCCTTAAGTTGTTGAACCATGCCTTTAAGGATGTACATTTGATTTATAGAATAAATATTCTTCTGTTGAGAACAGTGCAGAAATGAATAACTTTTTTCCCCCTTGACTAGGGATCAAAGGATTGTTGAGGTTGGGCCACTAAAGGGAGTAAATTGGAAATATAGACAATGAGATATCAGAAAATAGAATGATGAAATTGAGATTTTGAAGTCATGGGGACCTAAAGTACAGCATAAGGACTATAGTCAATAATACTGTAATTACTATGTATGTAGTCAGATAGATACTAAAGTTATTGGGGTGGTCAGTTTGTAAGGTATGTAAATGTATAATCACTATGTCACACACCTGAAACTAATATAGTGTTGTATGTCAACTGTAATTAAAAATAAATAAAAATTAAAAAATTAAATGATGAAATTAATAATAATTAACAAAAATTAACACATGACAGGCAAAGAGAGAGAGAGTGAGAAAGAGAGAGAGAGAGAGAGAGAGAGAAAACAAGAGAGCATGACCCAAAGGCCAATAGATGAGAGCAAAAGTAAATATTATTGGGTGAACTAATCTGATAACATGAAATTTAAAGTTGAAGAATTTCAGGGAGGGGAGTGAGAAGGGTCTGAAAGTGACAGTGAGAGCAAAGAGGTGACCTACCCATCCCTAGGCCCAGGTATGAGGACTGTGGGAGAAAAGCAGCCACTGTGCAAGACGTTGCAGGGGAAGCAGTAGCCTCGGGGAAGAGCCAGGTTTCTAGAACAAGGAGATGAACAAAATGCTCAGGTTGAGGATAGAGGGAATTTAGCTGATGACGGATGAATTCCAGAGGGCTCAACGGAAGGATTCCATTTAACTATACAATGTTCACAAGCAGTGCTTTTGCTGTAGTTTTGCCAATTATCTTTTTTTTTTTTTTTAGTCTAAAGTTCATCTTTTAGTAGTTTTCTGAAGAAAAGCTAATAGTAACAATGTTAGCTGGGGTTTTGCATATTAAAAACTGTCTATAGTCTTTATGATTGAAAGACAGTTTGGCTAGATATAGTCTTTGTGTTCACTTTTTGTACGTAAGTATCTTGTATATGTTACTCCAGTGTCTTCTTGTTATGAATGTTGCTGTGCAGAAATCTAAGGACATCCTATTTCCCCTTTATAAGTGACTTGATGATGTGTAATGTTTCCCAAAGGATTATTTTCTCCTCTTTGTAGTTATTAGCTATACCAGGTAAAATGTCCCTGGAATGCAATACATTCTTTCAATAAAGAGAATTAAGTTTTCTTTTAATTGAGCAAAGTTTTCTTCAGTTATATTTTAAAATATTTGTTTTGTATTATTATTTTGTTTTTTTCCCTTGGGGGCACCAATTATAATTTTTTAAAAACAATCTCCTTTGCCTATTTTCTATATTTGTTATTTTGTTTCTAATCTCTCTTATTTGATTTTTCATTTTATTTTGCTTGTTTTTCTCGTTATTAATTACTATCTTTTTGTTGTTTTATTTTTTTAATCTTTATTGTTGAGAGTATTACAGATGTCCTTAATTACTATCTTTTAAGTTTCCTTCTCACTTTCCTTTGAATTTTGTATTCATTTCTGTGATGGCTTTGTGTTTTCTACTGCTTCTCTTCTGAGTTCTTCTATTTCTCATTTCACCACCTCCTGTTATTTCACTATATCTTCCTTGAAATATTGCATTTATGCTTTATGATTTTCTTTTTATAGAGGTGATTTCCACATTCCCCCTGATCCCCCAATTCAGGGGAATATATTTTTTTAAAAATGTATCTGCCATAGCAACATTTCACTGGTAAAGTGTCCTTTATATCTTAAGTTTTGCCAACATTTCTGTTACAGATCTTTATATTGGTGCTGTGCTACTTCCTTTCTTAAATCTCACCACTGAATGAAGTGTTTTACTGGCCCTGCTATTTGCAGGAGTTGCTAGCACAGTGGGAAGGAGCTGGTTTTCACTGAGCACAGGTCTGTGCCTCGCATGCACAGATTGCTTCTTGCAAATATGGGCTATTTGTGTAACTCTTTGTGTGGCCTCAATTGCACTGTCTTTTTGAATCCAGCTGGGTGCAGGGTCTTTTGTTGCCAGCATGGTTTGCTTGCCCCAGTTTTCACACCCCCTTTTGCAAACAAAGGATAACGTTTCTGTAACTCAGAGTGTGTTCCTTACCTTTAGGAGTTAGACTTTCGCTTAGCAAGGTCTAAGCTGGGCCTTCTTGCTGTTGAGTTCGTCTCTGCTTCTTCTCTCTCCTTTCTCCCACACAATTTGTCTTCAATCTGAGCTGCTTTTGGCAACCTTTGTACATGTTTTAGGATCTGAGCAGTATACTTCTGTCCTAGTTTACCAAAAAAAAGGGGGGGTTGTGGATTTGGGGGAATGGAAATGTAGGTTGTGTTTTTATCCTTGTAGCTCTTAAATAATTTTTAAATACAAAGAGAAAATACTAATATAGCTAGTCATGTTCACACTAGAAGCCGTCTCTAATTCTTTAGAATAGTGATGTCTACATTTCATAGATAATTGGAAACTCATATGTGTGTGGCCTGAATTCTCTCTCCTAGTGATATTCAAAACTATGAATTTTTCTAGGATAATATATAAAGAGTTCTTCAAAATTATTTAGTCAACTATTAATAAAAATGCACATATAGCCTACCAAACCTAGGGATTCCTCATTTCTTTTGGTTAAGCCTTATGTGAAGCCTCATAATTACAATATACTAGAAATGGCAAGACCCTAAGAGACAGACTAATTAAGAGTTTACATTGTTCATTTACTCCTTATAAAATATCATGCTAAGCAATTTTTAGATATTTCCCACACTACTTCCAGTTCTTTGCCTCAAGGTCAGACTCTACATTATCTGAATCATCTGGGCTTTGAGCTGGCATTGCCGGCATTGAATTGGGGACAGATATCCATTCCTTGCAGCCAAAGTGTCTGCCTATGTGGCAGGATTTATTGCACATGGGGATGATGTCAGAGTATTTCTGATCCTGAAAGATACCTATCTAAAGCAAAAACTCATTGATTAATTTTGATTATGTCAATGACAATACGGTTACATATTTGAACAATTCTTGAGACATCTGGACTGCATTCAAGCAGTTTATAGCTGAATTTTTGCTCCAAATTTTTGTTATTGACTTGCTATCAGCTTGGATTTCAGCAGTTTCATGAAAGAGAGGCATGTAGACAGAAATTTAGGGCAATTTTGGGATTAATATGCCACTTCTCAAATTCTAGTTAGATTGTGTCTTTTTCAATAGCATAATTTTCTTTCAGGTCTGTGAAAGGAAATTCCTCTTTAACCAAGCTGCACAGATAGGAGAGATACTTGGTAACTCAAACACATCTTGAGGTTTGCACACCAAAAACAGCTGCAGAAACTTAAAGTATTTTTCATATTCATCAAAATATGTCGTCCAAAATTTGGACTTTATTTTTACCAAAGCAGTACAGCAACTCCTCAAAACCTTTAATTACATGAAGCTTAGAAAAGTTGCCATGAGCCCACTTCATTTGCCTGACTTGAGCCTGAGATCTCCACTTCCTGAAATAAAAGGTCTTCTTTTCCCCTGGGATTTCAAGCTCAGTATATTCAGATGTTTCATCAGACCAGCAAGAAAGGACAATCTCTTGGACCACTGTATGTTAAGTTGGGTCTCTGAGAGCCTTTTCATCCCCAAAGTCCTTGACCTCAAACCATCTCTTACAAACAAGCAAACAAACAATCTCTTAAACAAGTGCCCATAATCTAGACTTCTGATTACATTAAAAGAAACCCAAACTGAACACACTGCTTTGTCTTTGTCCAATCTGGTGATGGTCAAGGGCACGGGCTCAGAAAATGTTGACAACCACAGTAACTTCCATTCTTACACCAGGAAAAAAATCTTTCTTACACAGCTCAAATCACAAACTGGCCTGATGCAAGGAGCATCCAACTTCTCTTTTGTCTTTAATTAGTATTGAAGTATTTCCCGCTTTTTGATCGCAGTACCCCACATATGGTAAACATATGCATGTATACCTAACTTCTCAAATTCCTTACAAGCCGAGATACCCCTTGAAACGTTTCTAGCTAGTCAAGGTCACTTAGGTGGATACTGCTGCTTTATAGCATTTCATTCCATACATTTGACACATGGGCTTATATCTTAAATTTAAAATAAAATAAATATTACTAGTAAGTTATGTTTTTGTTATTATGCTTTTAGTTTATATTGCTCATTTAACTTTTTTCACTATACAGCCTGGATATTCTTTTTAAAAAATATGTTTTTATTGATTTCAGAGAGAGGAAGGGAGAGGGAGAGAGTTAGAAACATCAACGATGAGAGAGAACCACAGGCTGCCTCCTGCACGCTCCCGAGAGGAAGGGAGAGGGAGAGAGTTAGAAACATCAACAATGAGAGAGAACCACAGGCTGCCTCCTGCACGCTCCTGGGCATGTGCCCTGACTGGTTCATGGGTCGACCCTCAACCACTGAGGCACACTGGTGGAAGCCTGGATCTTCTTTATGTATGCATGTTTTATTTATTTTTTAACATGAAAGACATGTATTTTTGTTCCAGTGGATATCTTTCTAACATTATAACTATTTTTTAAACATTATTTAAAGCAGTGAGTATATTTCCTGTTCCTTCCCTCCTTATTCTCTAAAAATATCATTTTCTATAATACTTACTTCTTTTCTTTCTCAACTTCTATTGGTTGTTTCATTATTATATTGCCAAGATTTTATAACATTTATCCTCTGTTCTATGACCACAATGTTTACATTTGTCTTAGCCTTAATTTTACAGATAAGTGGAATCAATGATCACAGTAAATATTTTTTTTCTAAGTTTCTTGTTGGTTGGGTGAAATTCATCCTCAACTAATGTCCTATAACAGGTACATGAAACCACATTCTTGCACATTAAAAAATGTTGTCTGTCACATTTGTACTTTAACAGGTTTCTCTGGTATAACATTTTTAGGTATAAGTTTTTTGGGTCAGAAATTTTGATATTTTTCCCCCTACAGATATCTTGGTCATTTTAATCTAGAGAATATCCCAAAGATTTCTATTTTCTTTGAAAAGTCAGTAGCTTTACTAGAATAGGTCTTAGTTTGATTATTCTGTGCCAGTTTTGTTTTCCTTTGAGATATGTGTCCTTTCTATCTATAGATTTAGATCTTTTATTTCTGGAAAATCTCTCAAAATATATATGTAAGCTCTACCCTTCCCCCCCCCCCCCCCCCCCAATATATAGATTCTTTTCTTGGTTATCTGTCTTGATTGTGCATATATTGGATTTCTTTTGTCTCTCATTTACATAATTTTCTCTCATCCTTTTAAACAGTTTGTTCATTTTTATTTCGTTTTACATGTTTTTCTTGAGTATTCCATAACGCTTTAAAAATATTTTTTGTTCTTAGTTTTTTTCTTAACAATGGTTTTATTCTCTTTATGGTATTTCCAAATCTGTCTTGATTTTTAAAATAGTTTTTCCCCTCCCACTTCTCTTAATTCATGTTTGAGCTCCTTTTGTAGTTTTGCTTCATTTAAAAAAAATTCAAATGAATACAAGTAGCACAGCCTGGGCTCCTCGCAGGCCCCCCATGGCCAGGTCTCCCCCCCCCCCCCCCCCCCCCCCCCCCCCCCCCCCCCCCCCCC
>NW_005353514.1:255971-265860 GCF_000412655.1 Myotis brandtii | reverse complement strand
GTTGCCCCATTTTGCTTCCATTAAAAATGTCTGTGTATTTCCAGAAAAAAATAAATAAATAAAGGGGAGGGAATAAAAGGGAAGTTAAAAAAAAAAAAGTTGAGTTTATCATACTTATCAGTGCATGCCACATTATCATGCCAGGTCAGTTTTATTTATTTTTTCCTTTTTATTCTTCCCCTCCCCTTATAGGCAATCATTCAAATGTGTTAAATATGTATCTTTTTTGTTTGTTTTTGTAAAATGTGTATTTTTTAAAATCCTCAACCAAGGATATGTTTTGATTTTAGAGAGAGAGGAAGGGAGGGAGGGAGGGAGGGAGAGAGAGAGAGAGAGAGAGAGAGAGAGAGAACATGGATCTAAGAGAGAAACATGGATCACTTGCCTCTCATATGCACCCCAATCAAGGATCAAACCCGAAACCTGAGTATGTGTCCTGACCGGGAATCGAACCTGCAACCCTTTGGTGCACGGGATGACATTCCAACCAACTGAGCCACCTGGTTAGGGCTAAAATGTGTATTTTTTAATGTATACACTTTTTAATGTTATTGAAAGGGCAAGGGCTACGCCCTCCATCTTGCCCCAGGGTAAGGGCTACGCCCTCCATCTTACCTTGGCCATGTGCTCGGCAAGGCTTCTTCCCGGAAGCCCAAGCCTCTGCTAGCCACACCCAGGACTTCTTTAAACTAACCAATGACAATCAAGGGAAGTCGCCATAGCTATGACCACATCCTGTGTAACAAGACACCGACTTGCGCCTGGCCAATCGGCAGGGCCCACAGTCCTTTCTCCTCCCCTTACTCCAACCCCCCTATAAAACCTCTCTCCACACAGAGTTTGCTCTCTCTGCTTCCTGCTGCTGTGTCGGCGAGGTGGGGGAGCCGAGCTAGCTCGAATAAAGACTCTTATGCTTTTGCATCGGACACGGCTGGCTCCCTGGTGTGGTTTCTTGGGGATCCTGAAATCTGGGCATAACAGTTATTTATTGATCATATATCTAATTTTTTCCTCACTCAGCACTATGTTTAAGATCCATCCACACTGCTCTGTGGCCCTCTAATCAGTCACTTCTCACTGTGCAGAATCCTCCATGATGTGCATCTATCACTTTTTACCTACGCACTCTCCAGGTGGTAGATACCCAGAGTGCTTCCAACTTCCAACGACCACAAATAACCCTACCGTCTTAGTCCCTTCAGGCTGCTATAACAAAGCACCACATATGGGTAGCTTATAAACAACAAAAAATTATGTCTCACAGTTCTGGAGGCCGGAAGTCCAAGGTCAGGGTGTCAACATGGTTGGGTTCTGATGATAATGCTCTTCCAGGTGCACTCTTAACTTTTAATATAGTTTTTTTATTAATTTCAGAGAGGAATGGAGAGGGAGAGAGAGACAGAAACATCAATGATAAGAATCATTAATTCGTTGCCTCCAGCATGCCCCACACTGGGGATCAAGCTTACAACCTGGGCATGTGCCCTGACCAGGAATCGAACCATGACCTCTTGGTTCATAGGTTGATGTTCAACCACTGAGCCATACCAGCTGGGCAACACCCTTACCTTTTAAATTTTATGGCTATATGTATAGTTAAAAATTTCTTTTTTTAATGGCAACAATTTTTTGATGAGAATTCAATTTGCCACTTTTTCCTCTTCCCTCCTTCCTTTTATCTTATCTTTGTATGCTGGTTCCTTTTTGATTGATTACCCATCTTTGAAGGAGGAGAGATTTTCAAAGATATCCTATTTGCTGAAGGTTTGTGCTGAGGAGGGGCCTGGACCTTGCTCCAGCCTAACAGGAATTCCCCTCATGACACAAAGGCTGTGTGGATGAGTCCCTCCAGCTTCTATTGCTAAGACTGACTGGCTGTTGCAGGGCTGCCCACATTGCAGTCTATTAGAGCCATGTTTTCCACGAGCTTCTGCACAAATGGCTTGGCTAACATTCCTCTTTCAACTCTTTTATAATAAACTAGAGGCCCAGTGCATGAAATTCATGCACGGCTAGGGTCCCTAGCGGCTGTCGGCTGCCAGCCAGGGCCTCTCTTCCCCGGCTGCTGGCTGGGACCTTCCTTCATTCTGCGCCACCCCCTGGTGGTCAGCACACATCATAGCGAGCGATCAAGCTCCTGAGGGGACACTTTGCACATTAGGCTTTTATATATATAGATATTATAATAAATCAGGTTGAGGGGAGGCATTGCTGCCAATCCAGTACTTGAGTCCCTTGATTCAAATGAATAATTGTTGATTTTGCCCCTAAGGTAAGTCACTAATTGTGTCAAGTGTGCTCTGTTCCATGTTTTCTGAGTTCTGTAGCTACCAACATCTTTTATCAGAGTCTTCCTGCTCTTCACTGTACTTTGGGATATACTTTAGTTCAGGGTTTTAGCTTTTGTTTTCAGTGAAAATGGATTTTTGTGTTTGTCATTATCCTTACTGCAAGGTAATTTATGACAGGAGGTGGAGTAGAGGATGCTGCATTTATTTTACCATTTTAATTCTGAAAGTTTCTCTGGAGTATATTTTAAAAAATCACAGTTTTATGTATATATTATGGTATCCCATCTAGATTGTAATTTGGGGACTTTTCTGAATCCTTTTACTTTCCTTATATTCTTTACTATTGATTCTTAAAGTTTAGTATCATAAGAATTGCTTCCAGCCCTGGACAGTGTGCTAAATGGTTAGAGCATTGGCCTGTGCACTAAATGTTCATGGGTTTGATTCCAGATCAAGGGCACCTACGTGGGTTGCAGGTTTGATCCCTGGCCCGGGTCTGGGTGAGTGTGGGAGGTAAGCAATCCATGTGAGTCACATAGATATCTCTCTCTCTCTCTCTCTCTCTCTCCCTCCCTCCCTCCCTCCCTTCCTCCCTACCACTCCCTAAAAATCAATGGGAAAAATATCCTCCAATGAAGATTAACAAAAAATTTTTAAAAAGAATTGCTTCTAATGTTTTTAAAATTTTTTAGTAATTAGCCCTAATCATCTCAGGTGATTCTGATGCTGCGGTTCACCAACTGCACCTTTTAGATAGCTACTCAGTAACACTAATTGATGGATTTACAAGGGCATTGGTATTTGGGTGAGAACTCTTGGTATTTGTAATAGAATACATGCTGTTTTTATACATAACATATGTAGCAATAGAGAAGGTAGTGAGGCAGGGATTTTTTTTGCGAGAAACATTTTTGTTTCTTAACTCAGAAATATTCTGTGATCTATTCAATTGAGTGGCTTTTAGCACACTGTGAATACACAATAAATGTTTATAAATGGCAACATTAAAATAGGGCAAAGTTTAATAGACAAAAAGTCCCAGACTCTCCAAAAGTGACTCAAGAAACACAAGTTATCTATATGTTTATCTTTCTATATCTACATGTTTATCGGACTAACCAGGCAAGTTCTCCCTTAGGGCCAATTTAACTATAAGGTGGATTATGTGTTAATTTGTGAAGGTGTTAGTTACAATATAATGTAACATCCCCCTTTTCCATCTCAGCATTCTTTGTGGCAGACTGCTAGAGATTACATTTCCCAGCCCCCGCTATGGCCATGTCTGGCCATGTCGCCAAGTTCTGAGTGATGAGTCCGGCTTTATTTTTCTTCATAGTCACTTACCATTACATTACCTATCTATTCCTATGTTCACTGTCTCCTCCACTAGGATGTAAGAGCCAAAAGATGGGGACACTGTCTTATTTTCTGTCATATTCCCAGCATTTGTCATGTACATGTAAATAAGGGGGTACACGCATAAAGGAATAATTGCAAAGACACAGGAATTATTAGGTATTACAGGACATGTGAGTCCCAGTATTTCTGTAAAGAGAATGAGTAATAGGCATCATCAAGGGGAGTTTAGGCTGATTTGGGTTACCAGTTGAGCCTGCATGACTACCCTCTCTGTGCACTCTTAGCATTCATATTTTCAAAGAGAGGGAAACTTTCTGGGTTGATTCCAGTCGATGGAATGGAGGATCCCTGTTGTGGAGAGCTTCATGCCACTTCAAAAGGTTGGTCTTTCTCATATCCAAACTAACTACACAGCTAGCTTTTGGCTCAAGTATCTATCTAGGTCCAGTTATCAGTGGTCAACACAGCATTGTTGGTTTCACTTAAAATACAGCGGCAGCCCTAACCGGTTTGGCTCAGTGGAGAGAGCGTTGGCCTGTGGCCTGAAGGGTCCCAGGTTTGATTCCGGTCAAGGGCGTGTACCTTGGTTGCGGGCATATCCCCAGTGGGGGGTGTGCAGGAGGCAGCTGATCAATGTTTCTCTCTCATCGATGTTTCTGACTCTGTCCCTCTCCCTTCCTCTCTGTAAAAAAATCAATAAAATATATATACAAAAAACACAGTGGCATGAGTCATAGCAACATTGTGCAGAAAGACCATCTATCTATCCTCACAAAACTGTGGTGAATATTGCTGGCACTCCCGTGCTTTCAAAAGTGAATATTGTCCTTTTCACTGCATAGGGAGTTGTATTTGTATTATATGTGTTTCAAATGTACTTGAGAACATTTTTAGATGCCCTGATTTGAAGTGTCAGAAGGATACAATGGACAGATATAGACTAGTATTCCAAAGACCTGGGTTCAAGAGCACCACATAGCAGCTCTGTGACTCTGGATAAATCATTTCATCTTTCTGGGTCTCAGTTTCCTCATTTGTGGAAAGAGGTGGTGAGGTAAGATGACGTAAAGGTCTCCTCCAGGTCCAATATTTTATGACTCAGTAATTACTTTCAGAGCTTTCACAGATAATTTGTGACCATTCCCAATCATACCAAACATCCTCTTTGTGAATGCAGATTTGACTTTTGGGAACAGATAAAACTTATCAGTGCCATGCCTATTAATACCATGTATGACAAAGGTAGATGATATTGTTTTTAAACCATGGAAAGGTCATGAATGCCTTCTTTGCCTTTATTTCTGTATATTCATTTCCAAGCAGCAGAAACCCAACACAAACTGGCTTACGCGAAGAGAAAATTACTGGCTCATATACTAAGAAGTTCAGGTTCTTCAGCTTCAGTCACAGCTTGATCCCGGAAGTCGAATGATATTATTAGGACTCACATTTGGTTTTCTTATCTCTCAGATCTGCCTTCTGTGTTAGTTCCATTCTCAGCCACGTTTTCCATTGGCTGGCAATGGACGAAATGGCTGAGAATGTTGGTCCTGCTTGAGTCACTTGCTTGTTAGGAAACGATAATGACCAGGAGAATTCCTGAATTGGTTATACCTGAGTCACATGCTCGCCCTTCAAGTGGGGGAAATTCAGTTCTACTTGAATCACAGGAACTGAACATGGCAAAAAGGCACTTCCCCAAATAACGTCATTGTGCCGATCCCAAAAAGGTATAGTGGATGCTGAACATGAAGAGAGGGGGAGGGAGGGAGAGAGGGGTGTAGGAAGGGAGAGAGGGAGAGAGGCAAAGGATGGAGAGAGAGGGAGAGAGAGAGAGAGAGAATGAATATCACTTGTTGCATTAGACCAGTGGTCGGCAAACTGCGGCTCGCGAGCCACATGCGGCTCTTTGGCCCCTTGAGTGTGGCTCTTCCTAAGCCTTAAGAGTACCCTAATTAAGTTAATAACAATGTACCTACTTATATAGTTTAAGTTTAAAAAATTTGGCTCTCAAAAGAAATTTCAATCGTTGTATTGTTGATATTTGGCTCTGTTGACTGAGTTTGCCAACCACTGGTCTATGATTAGACAAATTCGTCCCTTAAAATGTTTCTCCTTTCCTGTTTTTATTGCAGTATAGGCACTCTCTGTCTCATGGTAGTTTCCTATTGAATGTCTTTGCCTCTAGTCATTCCCACTCAAGTACATTCTAGGTACTGCCACCACATTACTCTTTCTAAAGCATTGTTTTCATAATTTCACTCTCCAGCTCAAAATCTTACAGGAACCCTCTTCGGACTATCTGTCTGGCATTTATGATCTTCTCCAATCTGAGTCCCACATATTTTCCTACCTTATCTGTCTACCTGCACTCGTTCCATGTGCTAACCAATCTGCATTGCTCACCATCACTGAACACACTGTATGATTTCCTTACAATACATTTACTCTATTTGCATATTCTACCCCATCACCATTTCTCTCATCCGAAGTCAGAGTTCAGATGATAAGCCGGAGACTGCTAATTGTCTCCAGTATTTGTTCTCCCCTTCTCCTTTAACATTAGAACCACTGATTTTCTGCTGGGGACATGGCCACTTAATAGAGACTACATATGTCAACATCACTTACAGTTAACTTCTGACCAACAAGGTGTAAGTGTAGTGATGCATACAACTTCTGCAAGTGTTCTTAAATAGAGGTGTGTGTTCTTTTCTGCCCCCAACTCCTTTCTACTATCTGGAAATAAGGATGTGAGGGCTGGAGCCTGAGCAGCCAGCATGGACTATAAGGTAGAAACTACATGTTCAGTACGGTGGAGACACATGATAGGAGTCTGTGTCTGTACCATACCAACCCTGGACCTCTTACACTTACATGAAAGGAATACATTTTATTTTAAGCTACTGTTATTTTGAGTTCTTAATTGCTACAAAAACCAATCTCTCCCTGAAAATATATTATTTTCCATTCAAAATCTAAGCAAAGTGGGAGGAATTATTTTAAGGGTATAAGGATTTCTCATAGAATCTATGGGCAGTGATAAAGGAAGCCTCAGAAATAAACTAGAACTGAAACACCGTGGGGAAGCCAGGAAGTCCTCCCATTTTCTCCTTTCTCCTCCTCTTTCCTCCTTCTGCAGATTATTTATGTACCGGCATAGAGAAGCAATAAATAAATGTGTTTAATGGATGGTAACTCATGTGTCTGCGAAATAAACTGGATCTGAAGCCAGTTTTCAAAACATTTCCTTATATGTATGTGGTTTGTTAACGTGACTCTTTTGAAGGAAACCATGCTTTTTTAGAGTCTGAGCTCCTCTCAGCCCTCAGATCTCTTCAGCTGTTTATTCCAACTTCAGAAAAAGGGCCTGAACTGCAGTGTTGTCCACAACTGACCCAATGAAAGACACTTTAGAGACGGCCCTGCTTTTGTACAGGAGTTGCAAAGGCAACATTTTATGGGAATGTGAGCAGTGAGCACTGGCCCACAAGTTACTATTTTGCTAGACAAGGAAATGACAGATTGCTCTTGGTACCTTTTTTTTCTGTAACCAGCTTTAAAAAAAAAACAACACCTTTGCATTGCTATTATTTACTGTTGGGGTTCCTGGTTACCTGGTTTGGGCCCTTGAGGGCTTCTTATGTTTTTTGATATGTTTGATAAGATGTTTTACATATTTTATCGAGCATTTTGAGTTGCTTTTGGTGGGAGAACCGAATAATCTCTAGACTGCCATACTGCTGCACATGGAGTCCTGTGTGCTTTCTAAAGGGTTTTAACTTCATTTGTTTGTGAAACATTACCTTGCATTCTGAAGACTGGAGCCCAAACTCTGGTGGTCCAAGCTCCCCATCTGTAAAAATGAAGAATAACTCTTTCTACCCATGGCAAATACCCATGGCAAATTATTTTTTGTAAAGGACTCATGAGACAATTTATGTGAAGTTAGTTTGAAAAGGAAATGTACCATATAAATATACAACATTTTCTGAACTTTGAAAACAAAATAGAGGCAAGCAAGCAATAAAAGTTATAACTAAGGGTAACAACCTTAGAATGATTTGTTCAATTTCTAGATATTTCCACTCATCTCCTTTGTTTTCTGGCCCCAGGTATGGATGGGAAAATCTTAAGATTTAAAAAATTATTTTAAATATTGTATTTGACATTAGTCCTTTATTATAACTTATTTTTTAATGAAAAAGAAAGAAGGCAAACTGGCATTACAAAATCTATCATTATCTTTACAAAGTTGTGAAGTGTCCATCTCTTTAACATATGGCTGGGCAATCTAACTTAGGATGTTCACATGCTCTATATATTTTTCAGGCTGAGATTCTGAGTGTCTAACATTCTTATAATGTGCCCCTGGTCTCTGCTTTGAGGACACTTAAGTGTTCTTATAGGTAACTACTCATATCGCTTTTCACATTCTCAAACTATGCTAGCAGGTTAAATATGTGAAAGGAAACGCCACTACATATATTCCAAAGAGCCTTATGGATGGCTTGAAAATAAACCAATGTAGGACTTAGGTATATGGCTATTGCTTACTATTTCCCATAGATACACAACGTCTCAGATCTTATGCAGAGTATATCATAGGGCCTGTCCTCTAAACATTTATATACCAAGACAGTACATCCCCATGTATTTCCTTCATTCATTCTGCATTTATTGAGCTAGTCCTTGTGCCAGTTCTCAAGAAGCTCATAGTAATTGGGAAAATAGACAAAACTACAATTAGCATTCTATGGGATAAGTGCTAAAAAGTGGTAAGGTGGTATGGGAACACAGTTAGGGGCACCTACCTCTTACGGGTGGGTAGGACAGGGCTGGGTGACAAGCCACGTGGAAGGGTTGACAACGGAATTGATACCTGGGTTGCATAATAAAGGATAAGCAGGAATTAGGTAGGTATGGAAGAGGTGGAGGTTCAGGATGTAACAAGGAAAAGGAGCAGCATACGCAAAAGCAAGACGCTTAAGAGAGTGTGGCAAGATTGGGGAACCCGAGTAGTTTGCTGCACGTTGAGTTTATTGATTCCACTTAGTTGTTATTGACATATTTGTCTCCCGCACTGTGTTTGATTCTTTGTGCTAGAGATTGTAATGGTGTCTCTGTTCCCATGTCCAGCAGTAGGCACATAGATGGAGCACAACAAATGTTTGAATGACATGACATGAATGACATAATATAAGAAAGGATAGTTAGGAGTCCATTAATAAGGAAGGTCATATTTGGTGGCAGTGAATGAGATGAGATAGATTTAAAAATTATTTGGAAATTAAAATGGCTAGGACTTGATCTATTGGAGAAGTGGTATAAAAAAGTAAATAATGACTTTCTAAGTTTCTATTTGGATTATAGGTGGATGACAATAGTAATAATGTTAAAACTAATATTCATTGGGCACTCTGTGTCACGCAGTACACTGTGTTTTACATTATTAAACCATCTAACCTCTCAACAGCTCAGTGAGGTAGGCACTCTTCACCACCCCCCTTTCCTGATGAGAACATGGGGGCCATTAGAGATCACCTTGCCCAAGGTCACACAGCCAGGGGTGGCAAATTCCAATCCAGCAATTCCGATTCCTACGGACATGCACATGCCCTAGTCTTCACTGACTCAGAAAGATGTGATCACTATGCAGAATGACGGTCCTGTTCCAGATGTGCATCCCATAAATCGCAGGGATCCCCGTATCCCTTTTACTAAACATAAAAACTCATAGGTGACTGCCTCCTTTTTATCGGATTTTGGGAGCTTGGTTCTGTAGCTCCACTTTTCCTCCTTGGAGGACCTAAAGTGGGGTGCAAGTTGGATGACAGTTGACACGAAAGATGAGAGACGGCAGGTACAGAAACGACATTCTCGAATGCTCTAGCCGCTGCTGGAATGATGGGATCTGGGTTCTATGGGACGCTCCTTCCTGCCCTGCCCCTCCCCCTCCCCCAACACACACACACTCACACTCACACACACTCACACTCACTCACACTCACTCACACTCACACACACTCACACTCACACACGCGGTGAGGCGTGACGCCAGGTCTCAGGTTGAGCAGTCCTCAACTCACATCCACGGTTCACCTCCCGACTCCCGTGAGCCCATCACACCCGCAGTGAACCGGAGACCGCCCGCCCGGCCCAAGGAAACACTGCCCAGGGCCGGCTCGCTCGGTTCCCAGGAAACCCGCCCGCGGAGGCACCTGGAGGGCCCTCCGCCC
>NW_005353514.1:249279-254988 GCF_000412655.1 Myotis brandtii | reverse complement strand
ATGGATCCTAGGAGTGATGTTAGGTGGGATCCTGCAGCGCGTGAAGAGTTGCCAGTTGCTATATGGGATTAAAAAAAAAATCTGTAATGGCTAAAGGGTAAGGTCTTGTAAGTGAAGACCGCTGGCTTCGTACTGCTTCCGAAGAGGCAGTGGAGTTTGGAGGAAATGTAGCATAACCCGGCGCTACCCGATTCAGGAAAGAGCCATGTAATCTTCTGCCATAGAATACTTACATAATTGGATAGGCTGGTAAGAGGATTAAAACAGCACCGCTCTATAGTAAATCTGTGGAAAGACCCAGTTTTTAGTCATTATCCTCATTCTTATTTTGTGGTTCATGCAGTTTTTTTTTTAAAAAGGTGAATGACACATCAAGGAGGAAAGAGACCGAATAGATTTGAAGATCAATCCTAGTGAATGTTTTATGTCGTTAAATAATCCACCAGTTTTATGGGGCCTTGTTCTGCTAACATTTGTTGTTTACTAGTACTGTGCAGCATGTTTGGACAGACATTATATCCCAATAGTGGCTTAGTTGATCGAATCCTAAAGCCCTTGTGGAATTTGTAGAAATGAATCGAGCAATTATATACAATGTTACTACAATAGTGTATTTCTTACTGATAGGAGAAAAGCCTTTTATTTTTTTCACGACAGCAAAATTACATATTAGTGCATACTTTTTTGAATCAAAATGGATACATTTACTATAGCTCTTCCTTATGTGTTTGGCAAACAACTCATTTGTGGTATTGAAACTTCTAACCTTTCACCAGGATGGATATTTGATGTTCAGCTGCTTATGGGGTTTGCAGTTAGTGGGGTTTCTAATTAGATCCAGTTGTACTTTTCGAATGAATGTAGCTATGCATACTCTTCTTTCAATATTTTTCCCTCTAACTTTCCCTAAACTTGTCTCCCCCCAACATAGATACTGCACAAATAATTTTAAAATTAAAGGTTCTTAGGAATCTAGGTCTCCATCATTTTTTAATACGCAGACAAAAACTTGTAGGTTACATGTAGTTTTACATGTAGTATTGTGGTTATTATACCTTCCTTTTTCCCATCCTGAGTAGGACTTGTTGAACCAATTAGTAAGCTGATCAGATGAAAAATTAGTAAATTGTTTTTTTTTTTAAGTTTTAGCTCCATTACTGTACATGTGACCTTGAGTAAATCATTTAACCACGCTGAGCTTATTTGCTCTATTTGTGAATGATTCAGTATTAGGTTGAACCATATAAATTTGCCGGTAGTCAGTTGTTTTTCATATGCTTCAACCTAATATGAACTTCATGGTAGTGGGATGTGAATTAAATGAGGTACTCTGTATAAGATGTGGGGGTAGAGGAGTGGGGGAAGAACAGAAATATAAGCCTGACAGTGTGCCGGGCCCTGTTCTTGTTGCTTTAGGTGCCTCGACTCCTTATTCTTGGGGCATTCCTGGGATATTGGTGGTGGTACTGAGTTTTACAGATTAGGGAATTGAGGCTCAGAGAGGTGAACCAACTTGACTGTGTTTACTTGTCAAAGGTCATATACTAGTTATAGCTGACTAATGGCAGAGCCAGTATTAAAAACTGAGTGATTGCCCCAAATGGAACTTTTTAAAAAAAATGTTTTATTGTTGATAGTATTACAGATGTCTCCCATTTTCTCTCTCTTACCCCCCTTCTCCCAGACCTTCCTCAACTCCCCCCCCCCGCCCAAGTCTTCACTACCCTATTGCCTGTGTACATGAGCGATGCATATAACTATATAAGTTCTTTAGTTTATCTCTTCTTGTCTCCCATCCCCACATCAATGTATGTCAGTCTGTTCCATGCCTCCATGCTTTGGGTCTTATTTTGTTGGTCAATTCGTTTTGTTCATTAGATTCCACAAATGAGTCAAAATGGAACTCTTAACATGCTTGCTTCTTCCATTCTTGGTCTATACCTTCTGTAAAAGAATTTTGTAACTATAAAAGGTGAAAGGTGTTATCATTTGTATTTCTGGTTAAAAAAATATCCAGGCCCTGGCCATGTAGCTCAGTTGGTTAGAGTGTCCTCCAGGTATGTCAAGGTTTTGGGTTTGATCTCCCTCAGGGCATGTATAAGAAGCATCTCCCTCTCTTTCTCCCCCTCTCTCCTCCTCTCTCCCCCTCTCTCCCTCTTCCTCCCACTCACCCCCCTCACAAATCAATAAATAAAGACTATATATCTAGGTTTTCCTACAAGGGTGATACCAGTGCTATTACTACTACTGAGTCTAGGGCTTACCATGTATCAAGTTCTGGTTTAAGCACTATGCCAGTTTATAATCACAGTGACCTAGGAAGTAATCTCTACTTTTATCCCATTTTATAGTTGAGAAGATTGAGGAACTCAGACATGAAGCTTGCTCAAGGTCACAATGCTAATTAAGTGACAAGACTAGATTAGAAGTCAGGCAATTTGTCTTTAATGGCCATGCTCTTAACCTCTCTATTCCACTACTTCCTCATGTGCAGGTTGTAATTACTTTTAATTTAGCTTTTATGAGATACTTAGTATTAGTGTATTAAGTAATTCTTCATGTGTCACCAGAGATTTTTAAATCAAACACTCATTGAGCATCTGCTCTGCAAGTCACAGTGGGGGTTAAAGGAAAGTATTCTTAATAAGTCTGGAACATAGGCTACATACCCATTCCCATATCTTTTATAAGTTCCTCAAATTTAGAAGGTGCTCTTCACTGTTTTGATAATTTTAATGAGTGCAAAACAAGACAAAGTGTTGGAATAGTTGGATAATGGGGAGGAAGGAAGGATGAGTAGTGGGGTAGAGATATTTGTGTGTGGAGGTATGAGGGAAAGCTTGGAGGACATTCTGAGAGAGTACAGTTTATCAAACTAAGCTTTGTCCTCTATAGTCCTGGTTAAGATGCAGTTAAAACAAAGGGTAGTAAACTGGTTACTAAATTAATTACTTACATGTACTTGATATCCTAAAAACAATGCCTCTATTTTAGTATTTATTAATCTTGATATTTACATTGTATTTATAATGTTAATGACAAGGAGGCCTCTTCCTTTATGGTTCTCAACCTTCCTAATGCCGCGACCCTTTAATACAGTTCCTTATGTTGTGACCCCCAACCATAAAATTATTTTCGTTGCTACTTCAAAACTGTAATTTTGCTACTGTTATGAATCATAATGTAAATATCTGATATGCAGGATGTATTTTCAGGGGTCGCAACCCACAGGTTGAGAACCGCTGTCAGGGTTTAAGTCATCTTACCCCATTTTATAGCTTTCGCATTGGGCCTGGAACCCAAAAGCAGGTACTGTGCTGTGTTTGGTGATGGATGGTCAGTAGGAGACTGTTAGGATGTATTGAAATTGATCTAGAAGTAGAAATGGAAATGAGGGCTCAGAGTGAGCATTGAGGGGACTGAGGAAAGGAAGACAGGGATACTTATAACAGGTAGCATTAGCTTGTCATCTTTATTTCCCCCCTCTGCTTTCCTTTTCAGCTTGTAACTAAATGAGGTAGTTTCAGAAGCTTAAATTGCATGTAGTCATTGTTAGAAAAAAGCGAAAAAGTAATTTTGATTTAGGATGTCAGCCACACAAAATTAGTGATAGCCATAAACTAAGATTACTTAAGTCAGAGGGAAAAGAATGAAAATTATTGAAATAGTTCAAATTTATGGGAGATTTGTTGCTTGTAGTTAATGACAGGTTTGTCAATGTAAATGTAATGAAAGTTGATGAACTTCTAGATTATATGAATTGGCAGTCTAATATAAAGAAACCGAATTTAAGAATGTGAGTACCCTAGAAACATAGAAGAGCAGACAGATGAGAGCTTAGAACCAGTTAAATAAGTGGGTTGTAATTTGAAGTATCTAGAAAAGAGGAATACTATTAGGTATTTACTTTGGGCACTTGGTTAACAAATGGGCATAAAATATGGATGAACAACCAAAGTAGGTTTGAGAAAACAAGTAAATGTGCATTAATTAATTTCTTGGTGGGAAGAGAATTTATGTTTGAACACAGAGAAATTAAGTGACATGTTTAAATTCATAAAGCTAGTCAATGACAGAACCTGAACTAGAAGGAACGTTTTCTGAAGCTAGTTTGATAACATCCTCTTATTCCCCCAAACTTTGAAAATTCAGTTTCTCCAGTCTTGATGCTCTAAAGCAAGCATGTCAAACTCGCGGCCCACAGGCCACTGCCTCGTTTATTTGGCCCGTGTTAGTTAGCCTTTGAGTTTGACATGCTTGCTCTAAAGGTATTCTTTTAGCTGTCTTTTTTTTCCTTCTTCTTCAGGAAAGGTAGTTTGTAATCACTGTCTCTGCTCCTCACTGCTTTGCTCTTCATCCCCAGTCTAAGGACTCTCATTGTTTATTTTAACAGATACTTCAGTGCCTGTTGAATGTTTAGTTGACATATATTATTGCATATACAAAATAAGGAGGCTTCCACTATTAAGAAAGAGAAACTTACAAAACTATTTAAAAAATATTTCTGTTATAAGGATTTGTAATTAAGTACAATATTAGTAACCCAGTAAGTACTGAGCATTTCCTGAAAACCTTTAATTTAAGAATTTGCAATAACATATCTAAATATGTCAGATTGGCCCTAACTGGTTTGGCTCAGTGGATAGAGCATCGGCCTGCAGACTGAAGGGTCCCAGGTTCGATTCTGGTCAAGGGCATGTACCTTGGTTTCGGGCACATCCCCAGTAGGAGGTGTGTAGGAGGCAGCTGATCGATGTTTCTCACTCATTGATGTTTCTAACTCTCTATTCCTCTCCCTTCCTCTCCGTAGAAAATCAATAAAATATATTTAAAAACAAACAAACAAACAAAAATGTCAGGTTGTATATATTTGTGGAATTAGTAAGTGGAAATTAATTTGTGATCTATGTTAATGAGTGTGAAGATGGTGTAATTTCATTGACCATTTGACTAATTTTTCCTTTGGGTTATTAATTAAATCCACACTTATAAACATAGAATGCTTCTTAAAATGTAAATGTGATTTTTTTGGTTACAACCTAAATTTTAATTTGGAAAATCAACTTTAAAATTACAATGAAAATTAATGAGAAAATGATTTATGTACTTATTATATATACATATTAGAGGCCCGGTGCACAAAATTTGTGCACTCTGCGCGGGGCGGGGGGATCACTCAGCCCGGCCTGCACCCTCTCGCAGTCCGGGCGAGACTCCTGTATTGAGCATGAGCCCCCTGGTGGTCAGTGCGCATCATAGCGACAAGTTGTTCCACCATCAGGCTAAATGTGAGAGGGTGCAGGCCAGGCTGAGGGACCCCACTGGTGCACAGTCGAGGCTGGGGAGGGACGCAGGAGGTTGGCCAGCCGGAGAGGGACTGTGGGAGGGCTCCAGGGTGTCTCCAGCCCGTCTTGCTCAGTCCTGATTGGCCGGACGCCAGCAGCAAGCTAACCTACCGGTCGGAGCATCTGCCCCCCCTGGTGGTCAGTACACTCATAGTGACTGGTCGACTGGTTGACTGTCTGCCCCCTGGTGGTCAGTGCATGTCATAGCGAGAAGTTGAGCAACCTTAGCATATCATTAGCATATTATGCTTTGATTGGTTGAATGGACGACCGGATGACTGGACACTAAGCATATTAGGCTTTTATTATATAGGACTAGAGGCCTGGTGCACAATAATTTGTGCACTCGGGGGGGGAGGGGGGT
>NW_005353514.1:231574-248008 GCF_000412655.1 Myotis brandtii | reverse complement strand
CTGGCGGGTGACTGAAGCTCCCAACTGCTCCTTTTTTTCTTTTTTTTAATTTATTTTTTTATTCTGGGCCCGCTTTAGCTCTGAGGCCTCGCTGCTGAAAGCAGGTTTCTGGCCTTTGTTTACAACATTGTATTTGATACAATGTTGCGGTCCGGCTGGCTGAAGCCCGGCTGAGTAAAGCCGGTTTCTGGGGTTTTGTTTAGCTTCTATATTTGGCAACATAGTTGCTTAGAGTTGCAGCTGAGAGGCTGGCAAGTCAGTCGGGGAACGTTGGAGTCCGCCATCACTGGAGCAAGCAAGCCTCTCTGTTCGCTTCAGTGCATGGCTGCCGGCCGCCATCTTGGCTGGCAGTTAATTTGCATAAGGATATGCTGATTAGCCAATGGGAAGGGTAGCGGTCGTACACTAATTACCATGTTTCTCTTTTATTAGTGTAGATACTTTTTTGTTTTATTTTTCCCTTCTTTATTTATGTAGTATTTGAATACATCTCAAAACTTTCTAATTATAGAGAATTTTAAATAAAATAAATAGACTCAGTAGTGTAATGAACCATAAAGTTCCCATCATCTAGCTCCAATAACCATCAACAATGGTCAGTTCTGCTTCATCTACTTCTCCCCCTCCTGTATTATTTTAGCAAATTCCAGGAAGTGTATAATTTAGTCTGTAAATATTTCAGTATGTATTTCTAAAAGAGAAGGGCTAGCTACACTATTAATATATACTTTTAAAAATTCACATTAATTCCTTAGTGTCAAATTATCCACACTTTTTTTTTTAATATACAAAAATAAGACCACTTTAGTAAAGTCAATTCTGCCTACTTTTATTTATATACTAGTTTTCTCCCTAAATCCTACAGGGTATGAAAAAGTATTTTAAATTTCAGCATAGCAGCAAAATAGAAGAGGAAATAATGATACCAAAGAAAATATAGGGAAAAAGAGTAGAAAGAACACAGCAATAACAAATGCTCATTTCATGAGCAGTGTTTTAGAGAAACTTTAGCTTTTTCTTTCTGAAAGTAAGTCAAGGGTTTAGATTAAGCAGTATTCTTCTGTTTGGCTTGTTCACTTCTTATGGTTGGTTTGGTGAGACCTGTCTTAAGAGATCTTCTGCCTTGATCTAACCTTTATCTGAGTCCCTCTCCCTCCCTAATCAGTTTTACCTTTTAAGTGATTCTTAGATGTAATGGAGTCAGGTGTTGGAGTCAGACACCACAGGGTTTGAATCCTAGGTCTTATCTATTGACTGAGCGGGTTGAAGTTAATAAATCTCTCTGAGCCTTGGTTTCTGTATCTGCAAATAGAGATAAGAACCATTTCAAAGAAATGCTATGAGGAGTAACTAGAATAATGTATATGTATGTATGTCACATGCACAGAATGTAGTAATGTAATTTATATGTGTGTAATGCCATGTGTATGTGTAAGTAAATTAATCTGTTGTTCGAATGCTTTTCATCTGTATATGTCTCCATTCTCTCCATTCGAAATGCATGACCTTGGTATTAGATCAGATCTTCATAATCTCTTGCCTAGCCTGTTGCACTAACTATCCTCTTAACCAATTGCCTCTAGTCTCTTCTCTCTAAAGTCCTCATTGCCTTTGGTGTCATTTTTCTAGTGACATTACAGTACATAAGCACTTGTGGATCTGGTCATTTCTTCAGGATAAATTACAAGCAACATTTTCCATGTTAAAGCTTCTAATGGTCGGTCTGTCACATGTGTGCTTCTCCAGCCTGATTTTCTGTCTTTTCTTCCTTTGTTAGTTTTATTAGTGCCAAACCCTCAGTCCCTGACTGCCCTATCCTATTTCATTGCCTTGCTCATCTATTGGACTCTTCTTCAGCATTTAAAATCTAACTTATATTTTACTTCGCCTTGAAACATTCTCTTCTCCCTCCACTCCCACAACCCTCAGAGTTAACACTTAGAGGCTATGCACCACCTCTTTAGTCTGTGTTCATACCTGTATTTTTAGAATTTAGTACCAAGGATTTGCCTTGAGGAGTTGAAGTTGGCAATCTTCCTTCCATTCCAACTAGAATAAATATAATTGATAAAATGTATTAAATACACTTATTATATACTAATCTATATATATAAAACCCTAATATGCAAATAGACCAAATGGCAGAACAATTGAACAACTGAAAAACTAGTCGCTATGACGTGTGCTGACCACCAGGGGGTGCACGTGGAACATGGAGGGCGTCAGCAGCAGGTGGCAGAGTGCAGAACATGGCGGGCATCGGCTGGTGGGATGTTGAAGCAGGTGAGTGGGGGCGCCAGACCAAAGCGGGGCGCTGGTCACTGTCATTGGGCGAGCCTGTGGTGGTTACTGAAAATTTTTTGCTCACGTGTGCCGCGATCCCCCTAGGTGCTCGCACCTGCTGCCAGCACCTGCACCTGCTGCTGGCGCCGGCCCAGCTCACACCCGCTGCTGGTGCCAGAGCCACCGTTTGCACCCGCTGTTGGTGCCCAGTACTGGCCCCGATTGCTTGGCGCTGTTAGCGGGTGTGAGCGGCAGCTGCCAGCCCCGATCGCCCCTCAGGACTTCTCCACCTTCCTCTGCTCCTGAGGAGCAATTGGGGCCGGCAGCTGCCTCTCACACCTGCTGCCAGTGACAGCCCCGCTTGCACCCACTGCTGGCGCCAGCCCTGCTCGCATCCGCAGCTGGCATTGGAGCCGCCACTTACACCCGCTGCCAGTGCCCGGGGCCAGTCCTGATCACTCGGCACCACAGCAGGTGTGAACAGCGGCCTCCAGTCTGATTGGCCCTCAGGGCTTCTCCCCCTCCCCCTCCTGAGGGGCGATCGGGGCAGCAGCTGCCACTTGCACCCACTGGCGGTGCCGGCCCCAATTGCTCTGCACCGTCAGCTCGTGGGAGCGGGGTGGTGGGAGCAGGGCTGCTGGCAGACAGGGGACCGGGGGCCGCGGCGGAAGGGGCTGGGTGGGGGCGCAGAGGATGGGTCAAAACCCACCCACCCCTATGCCCACCGCAGCCTCACGGCCCACAGTTCCTTTCAAGGTGCACAAATTCATGGACTAGGGCCCCTAGTATTATATATAAATGTGCCTAATATATAAATATATATTTTAAATGTTGCTGAGGATTTTTAACGAGATGAATTGATGAAATTTACTATACATACTTGAATTCATTATACATACTATTGAAGTAGCAGTCTAATTTTTAATGACAGAAGCTGTTTCTTTCATAATTTATGCTAAATTAAGAAGACCGTTAATTAATTCAGAAAAAAAAGCAACTGGATGTTCCTCTCTTCCCTCCATTCCCCGTCTGTCAATAAATTGAGAGAGGAAAATAATACATGTTATAATTCTTTTTTTAAAAAATTTTGTTTTATTGCTTAAAGTATTACAAATGTCTTTTTTTCCCCCTTGACCTTGCCCCGGCCTCCCCTACCCCCCAGTGTCTGTGTCCATTGGTTATGCTTATATGCATGTATACAAGTCCTTTGGTTGATCTCTTACCGCCCCCCCCAACCCTCCCCGACCTTCCCGCTGTAGTTTGACAGTCTGTTCGATGCTGCTCTGCCTCTGTATCTATTTTTGTTCATCAGTTTATAATGGTCTTTATTATCCATAAATGAGTGAGATCATGTGGTATTTTTCTTTCATTGACTGGCTTATTTCACTTAGCATAATGCTCTCCAGTTCCATCCATGCTGTTGCAAATGGTAATAATTCCTTCTTTTTTACAGCATAGTATTCCATTGTCTAGATGTACCACAATTTACCATAGTTAAGATTTGGAAACAGCCAAAGTGCCCATGTTATAATTCTTAAACATTTTTCTTTTGATCTGCCTTGAAATATTTAATTATTATTATATTACTAGAGGCCCGGTGCATGAGATTCATGCAGGGGGGGGGGGGGGGGCCCTCAGCCCGGCCTATGTCCTCTTGCAGTCTGGGACCCCTCGGGGGATGTCTGCCTGCCGGATTGGGCCTAAGCCAGCAGGTGGACATACCTCTTGCCGTCAGGGGCTCTCACAGTCCAGGACCCCTTGCTCTTTACCACCTGCCTGCATTGGAGGTGGGAGAGGCTCCTGCCACCACTGCTGTGCTCGCCAGCTGTGAGTGTGGCTTCTGGCTGAGTGGTGCTCCCCCTGTGGAAGTACACTGACCACCAGGGGGCAGCTCCTGCGTTGAGTGTCTGCCCCCTGGTGGTCAGTGCTCGGTATAGTGACTGGTTGTTCTGCCGTTCGGTCTATTTGCATATTACTCTTTTATTATATAGGATAGGATAATAAAACACATTTCATATATACAGTATGACATATAGATACTTGCTTTGTTGAGGAAGAATATTCAGAACCATAAACTTTTAATTTTTAATAATATTTAAACCAACAAAACAACCATTATTTTTTGTTCTTGATGATGTCATTTGTGCTGATACAGAGTGACAAAAATACTTGGCAAGTATTATTCAGAAAATACCTTGGAGGCATTATAATTAGTAATGACTAATCTAAATTGGTAAGTGGCAGATATGGTGCTAAGCCCTTTATGTGTATTGTATGACTTAATTCTTATGGCAACCTTATGAGATAGGTGCAGTTTTTAATTCCTGTTTTTCAGATGAGAAATACAGACTTAAGGCTTTCAGGTCACATTGTTAGTTACTGGTCCAGAGAGGTTTTGAGCCTGATTCTAGAGTACAAGCTTTTTGGTGAGGTAGCAGTATCGTAATTTTTCCCCTTTGGGATGTCAAACCCCTTTCTTCCCTGGAACAGACGGGAATACTCACTACTTCACAATTAGGATCATTGGGTTCAATTCCATGACTAAATAGATGGAAATATTTGGGCTCAGAGAAGTTTACTGACCTGCCTAAATTTGCATATGTAACTTAGAGCTTGGTCAAAACTAGAACCTTCTCTTCTCCAGGTACTGTTGTTTCTGCTCTGTTGTGATGGAAATTGTTTACTTTCCAAAATGTAGTGCTTTGATGGATTTTAGTAAATACAGAATTAAAATTATTTACATTTTAAATGCTAAATTGATGAGGAAAAAGATAAAAATTACAGCTTTAAAATGTTTTTTTTTTTTTTTCCTGCAAGTAAGTCCTATGTTTTCCACTTGTCAAGGTAAGTCAAATAAAGGGAAAAATGTGTTTTACATTGTGGTGGAATAGATTTTATTTGTTTTTTGGACTACTGATCTACTAAATTGAGTTTTTAAATTTCATTTATTATGTTTTTCTATTTACCTATGTCTTTTAGATGTTTAATTGAAAATACTGAACCTGTAGTTCATCTTAATTTCTTGTGTTGCCCTATGGATGCCTTTGTTTGCAATTAGAAAATTCATTTTAATTAGGATAAATTTTATAAAAAGTTTTTAGGGTTTTTCTAGACATTAAATGAGTTAATGCATGTGAAATTCTTAGCAAAAGTATCTGACACATAGTTAACTTTCAGTAAATATTGGCTGCTGCTTTTTCTGTGATAATACTGACTTCTAGAAAGAAGAAATAATATGAAATGCATATTGGGGATCAGAAATAAAAATTGTTGTAAGCAGCTTTTCCTTATGATTGGAAATCAGCTTTATTACTTGAAACTGAATAATAATAATAAAGCCACCCAAGCTGTGTTGGTAAATCACCCGTAAGAATTTAACATGGTTAACTTTTTTCACATATCCGTAGTGATCCTTGACAAGTTTAGTTTATGAATTGGGGTAATCTCCAATTGAAATTAGATTTTTTTGAATTACTTATTACTTAATGCAAAGAGTACTGCTTAAAAATAGCAATTTATATTATTCATATAAGAACTTTGATTATAAAATCTTAAAGCTTTCATATATTTTGAAGAGCAAAAGATTTTCAGACTAGTGTGATTATTAGCTCCTTACCAGCTAAATTACATTTTATGAAAATTTCACATGCTTGAAAAAAAGGACTAAATTTAATCTTAAAATAATCTCCTTTGCACAAGTGACTTGAATTTAAACTATGATTACATGTATCACCCAGAATGAAAACATTGTAGGTAGAGGCACCGCTCAGAGGTGCTATAGTGTTATATGCATTATCTCTTGTAATTCTCATCTGTGTGGTAGAAAAGCAAGGCACAGATTTCCAGATGAGCGAACCTGGGCCCAAACTGGCCCAGTAATTTGTCAGAAGCAGAATTCCAACCTGCCTCTTTCAGGCTTGCCTCTTATGTTCAAAGCCTGTGCTCCAATTTATGGCATATTTGTATTTTCTATAAACGCTTTGCGTTCACACCTTGGACATGCCTGGCAAGCCTTTCCAAGGCTTTGTTCTTCATTACTACCTACTTGTACTTTGGGTCTTGTCTTCAGCTTTAGTTTCTCTGGAAGTCCTTTCCATCTGATTTATTTGCCCCTCTGGTGTGGTTTCTTAGTCCTTGTGCATCTTCTGAGGCACTTATCACAAGGTATCATTTTCTCTACTTGTCAGTTTTTCCTACTATATTGATACTATTTGGAAACAGATGATTTATCATCATCTTTCCCCAGAGCCTGGCACATTGTAGGCCCTCAATAAACACTTGTTGAAAGAATAACTGAAATGTTTTGTTATATATAGGGAAAATAGAATGGATGTTGCAGGGATGAAGGATTTTAATTCAGCTTAAGGAGAAACACTTTTCATCGAATGGTCTAACAGTGGAATGGCAAAGCAATTCTCATGGTGGTAGTGTGTTGTGGTGGGTAAGAGTTTGCACTCTGGAGTCCGACAGACTTAGATTTTAATTCTGGTTACCTTAAGCTGCAGTTTCCTTAACTGTAATGTACTAGAACTATACCTGACATTTAGTGAGTGCTCAATATATATTAGCTGCTTTTTGGGAGAAACTGCTCTATAATCTCTGTGTGATTGGGACTGGTAGTTGGATGACTCAGCTCCTCATTCCCTCCCTCTCCCCACGGATTGTTTTGAAACAAATACAAGTAATCTTATTTCATCTATAAATACTTAAGTGTGTATCTCTAAAAGATAAGGAGTTTTTACATAACCATATTACCATTATTATCCCTAAATTGATAATAATTTATAATATTAGCAATAACTAGTATTTAGGTTTCCTTGATTGTCTCATAATGTTTGTTTTTACATTTGGTTTATTCAAATAACAATTCAGAAAAGGTCCACACATTGTATGTAGTTATTGTAGTCTCTTCAAACTCTTTTTAAATTTATAATTCCCTTTACTTTTTTACCCCAGTATATTTATTGAAAAAACCAGGTAGTTTGTCAAGTAGAGTTTCCCAAAGTCTAGATTTTGCTGTTTTCATCCTTATGATGCTATTTAATATGTTCCTCTCTCCTCTGTATTTCCTACGAACTGATGAAGACTTAAACACGTGATTGGATTGGGGTCCCTTCCCCGCCCCCCAAGGGGCAAAAATGCTTCATGGATGGTGGGGGTGTTCATTTCCTGTTTTATCACATAATCCTCATAATGTTTGACTTTCTCCCTTTTTGAGATAAAGGTGTTATTCAAGTACTGTCATTCTGATCCATCAGTTATACTAGTTAAGTTCTCTTAGAGTTTTAATAGCTCTTGATAGTTATTGCCTAGACACATTATTTCATGAGCTCATGCATTTAAAAATGTTTTGTTTCAGTTCTTTACAGATATTATCCTTTTTGATGTTCAGATGGCCCCATTTTTGGTTAGTGGGAGTCTTTTTGGCACCACGCCAGTAGTCTTGGATAGATTTCTTGCTTTGTTTCCTTGTAGGACAAGATGTTCCGGGGACCTTCTGTCCATTACTGCCCTGGGCCTCGAATCAGCCATTTCTCCAAGGAGCCCTTGTTCTTTCTTTTTCCTTTTTTTTTTTTTTAGTTGGAGATGGTATTACTCTGGGCATAAGGGGTACTCATTGCTCCTGAGTTGATTACTATTGCTACACCTTTTCAGTGGATAAAGTTTGGAATTTCTTTTCCGATATTTCTGGTTAAAATTTAGGACTTCAGAATTTTAACTTCTTTGGTTTTATGTTTGTGTCTCTTATATGCTAAAAATCTTAGTTCTGAATGACATTAACATAATAATTTATTTGCTTAATCTTAGAAATAATAGTTTCAGAATAGCAATATCAGCATTACTAATAGGATTACTGAAAATAGTTCATGATATTTTTCATTTCCTTTTGTCCATAAAATATATTCCACTAGGGATATACAATTTTATTACTGTTTTAAGTCATTGGCTATAGCTTTTTTTCTATGTGGTTAAGCTACCGTCTCAATACACAGCTAGGTTCATTTGTTTTATTTTTAGGAATTCTTTTTTAAAATTTAATTTTGTTTTATTATTTACATGGTTCCAAACTAAAATTTAAATCTGCAAGACAAGGTCAGTTTGAAAAAGTCTAGCTTTCATGTCTGTCCCCCTTTTTTTGTTTTGTTAATCCTCACTGAGGATATTTTTTCCATTGATTTTTTTTAGAGAGAGTGGAAGGGAGAGAGGGAGAGAGAGACACATCGATTGGTTGCCTCCTGCACCCTGGGAGCTGGCATAGATCAAACCTGCAACCCAGGTATGTGCTCTTGACTGGGAAATGGATGCCCTGTTCACTGAGACACACCAGCCAGGGCTGACCACTTTTTATTAAGAGTATGAGAAAGTAAAAATTTTCAGCTTAATGAATTGAGTTTTTGTAATAGTTAATGAAGAAATTTAGAGCTATATCTTGAATTTAAACTATGATTAAATGTATCACCCCAGAATGAAAAAATTGTGGGTAGAGGCACCGCTCAGAGGTGCTGTCCTGTGTTATATGCATTAACTATTATAGGGAGGAAAAAAATTGGAAAGAAGTTTGGTTCAGCTAATAGAAGACATAGATTTTTAAGCTAATAAGTTTGGACTTTATTCTGTAGACAGTAGGAAATCAGTAAAATATTTATAAGACTTACTTTAGATCCTTCAGGTAGAAAATTTTTTAAGTGGTACACTTTTTAGTTTTCATGTGAACTCTGTGATGTAATTGAGTAGTTATGGGAAATATTTTTTGCTTATGGAGAAACTGAAGCATACATGTTATTGTTAGTGGCTGACTATGATGACAAATGTTTATTGAGGCCATACTGTGTGCCAGATACATAGCACACTGGTATTTTATGTGGATTGTCTCCCTTAATCCTCACAGCAACTTGGAGAAGGGAGGAAATATTGTTATCCCCATTCTCATCCCATCAGAGGAGAAATTTAAGGCTTAGAGAAATGTTATACATTATCCTGGATGAGATCCTAGGACAACAAAGGACATTATTGGGATAGCCAGTGAAATTTGATTGGGGCCTATTGATTAGATGGTAATATTGATCAACATTAACTTTCTGATTTTGATGATGGTTTTGTGGTTAAAGAGGAGATTGTCCTTGTACTTAGGATATATACAGTGTGATATTAAGGGATAATGGGCATCATGTCTGAAATCTATTCTTAAATGGTTCCAAAATGTTAACAGTTTTATAATCTTTGTGAAAGGCATATAATAGCTCTGCAGCTCTTATTAAATTGGAAATGATTTCAAAATAAACAAGAGAAAATATTGACTCATTCAAAGTCACATAGCCAGTATGAAGCAGAACAGAACAGATTGTTGAACTTAGGTCTGTCTCATTCTATATATACGTATTTTACTGCCTCTTCTATTTATTCTAACCAATGTCATATGATAGCAAAGTTAAAAATATCAGGCAAAATTTTACTTATTTCTCGTTGTTACTTATTACTCGCTTTAACAGTATTAGCTATCACTCTCAAGTTTATTCCAAATCAGATTGTTAGCCTTTTGTAGCATTTGTACTCTGAGGTCACTTAATAAATGTTAAATGATTATAATTATTTTTCTTTGCTACCTCTTTTATTGTAAGTTTATACTTTACAATGGACCATTAAATACTTATAGTTATACATTGTAATTTAATTTTAAGTGACACTATCTCTGAATAATTATCTGCTTTTTGTTTTAACAATAGGTTATCTTATGATGAGGCTTTTACTATGGCTAATGACCCCTTGGAAGGCTTCCATGAAGTAAACCTTGCTTCACCTACTTCTCCGGACCTTCTTGGCGTGTATGAATCGGGAGCTCAAGAGCCGACTACCTCACCAGGTGTCATCTACCGGCCTCTCCCTTCATCTTTATGCTCTGCCCCTATCCAGGCTAATGCCTTAGATGTCTCCGACCTTCCTACACAGCCTGTATATTCATCCCCCAGACGTTTAAATTGTACGGAAATATCTGGTATCAGGTAGGAGATCATCAAGATGCTTATTTTGGAGTATTGTACTAAACAAATGGACAGTTTGCTTGGTTACCTTATTTTAAGTTTTAATGTTTTCAAAAACTTGAATTATATAAGCTTGTCATGTAGAGCAATACATGTTAATACTCAACATCAGGGGTCAGCAAACTTTATGGAAAGGGCCAGGTAGTCAATATATTTTAGGCTTTGTGGGCTACCCATTTTCTATTGTAACTATTCAACTCTGCTGTTAAAGTACAAAAGCAGCCATAGGCAGTATGTAAATGAATAACTCCAGTAAGACTTTATATTTGGGCACCGAGTTTTGAATTTCATACAATTTTCTTGTGCCACAAAATATTATTTTGATTTTTCTCAACCATTTGAAAATATGAAAATAATTTTTGACTTGTGTGCCATATGAAAACAGGCAGCGTGCTGGATTTAACCTGTTTTGTTTGCCGACCCCTGTTCAGAGTAGCACTATCCAATAGAACTTTCTGTGATGAAGAAAATGTTCTGTTTCTGTGCTAATGTGATGGCCATTAGCCACATGTGGGTATTAGGATTTAGAATATGTTAGCTTTGACCGAGAACATGCTATTAATTAATATAGTGGCTACCAAATTGGATAGACCAGTGTGTTTATGACCTGAGCGTTTCTAGACCTGTGTTTATGCCAGTTATATTTAAGCACATGCTGATGTTTCCTGAACTCTCCTTTACAGCATCCATGTTACAGACCCAGCACCTTGTTCTACCTCTGGAGTAACGGCTGGGTTAACGACCTTAACTACGAGAAAGGACAACTGTAGTGCAGAGAGGGAGTTTTTGCAGGGTGCTACTATAACAGAAGCTTGTGATGGCAGTGATGATATATTCGGGTTGAGTACCGAAAGTCTGTCCCGTTTACGAAGCCCATCTGTTTTGGAAGTCAGAGAAAAGGGCTATGAAAGATTGAAAGAGGAACTTGCAAAAGCTCAGAGGGTAAGCAAAAAAGATATTCTTCCATACATTATATTCAAAATTACCATTTTTCCATGGAGGGGTAACTCAAATGAAATTATGATGGTTCTACAGTTATCCTTCACATGTGCACAGCCTCCGCTCCTGTTGGGCAGCATTTAGGAATCTGTGAAATAGATGGAGTAGTAAAGCAATTCATCTGAGAGTACTAACTGGAAAAATGAGATTCTGAAACTCTTTCTGTCCTCTACATCCCTGCTCCCTGTCTTGCATTATCTGTAATGCAAATTTGGTGGGTTATGTTCCATGTATCCAGTTGTCGCTTCTTATATGTGCCTGACTTTATGGTCATTTACTTGAAGTCATTCAGTCCAAGTCATTTTGTTTTGAGGAATTGTTTTAGGAATATTACCGTCATCTTGTAGCTGGGTTTGAATATTTTTCTGTCTTACCTTGAAAATTTTCTTTTCTTGGTAATTCTGTTTTCCACTTGGTTGTCTTAAAATTTCTGCTATTTATTCTCAAACTTGTAGCCATATCATATTCTTTTTCTGAGACTAATTAAATTTCAGAGGGAAATTTATAGCACTAAAAATTCATAATTAGAAAAAATAAAAAGTCTCTAATCAACAATCTATACTCTCACTTTAAGAATATTAAAAAAAATAGCATAACCAGAGTAAACAGAAGGAAGGAAATAATAAAAAGCAAAAATAAATGAAATTGACAACAGAAAAGCTAGAGAAAAATGAATGAAACAAAGTGCTGTTTTTTTTTTAAAGATCAATAAAATTGATAAACCTCTAGCAGGATTGATTAAAAAAAAAAGATAGAAGATAGATTATATTCAATAGCAGAAATAAAACAGGGTATCACTACAGATCCTGCAGACATCAAAAGTACAATAAAGGAATAATATGCACAGTTCTATATAAATTTGATAACTTAGGTGAAATGGACCATTTTACATTTAGATACTTGAGAAGATAGAACAAACATTCTATAGGCATAACTTCAAGCATATTACCACATTTCAAAAACAAATATTTCCACCCTGTTCCTATTAGACTTGTCTATTAAGAGCATAATACTGATTTTATTATTGTTGTAAATCCTCACTCAAGAACATTTTTCTATTGATTTTTAGAGAGAGTGGAAAGAAGGGAGGGGGAGAGAGAGAAACTTCCATGTGAGAGAGACACATCAATTGGTTGCCTTCTGCACGTGCCCCAACCTACACATGCCCCAATTGGGGTGGGGATCGAACCTGTAACCCAGGTATGTACCCTTGACTGGGAATTGAACTCAGCATCCTGCAGTGCATGGACTTACGCTCTAACCACTGAGCAACACCAGCCAGGGAGATTTTTGTATCCCCAGCTCCTGGCATAATATGGTGCAATGCCTGGGATATATGTTTCTTTATAAATTCTTTAATGAATGGCTATGGTTAAATAGCAATACAGGTATGTTACAACATTTTGGTGAAAATATATTTTATCAGAAAGAAAAATCAATAGCCTTTTAAGTCTTTTTACAAAGAGAAGGGGTATGTTGAGGTGTGATTGTACTTGGCTTCTGCCATCTGAGTCTGTTGTCTTAATACACAGTATTAAGTGAAGTTATAGTTTATGCAAAGGTAAACTGTTGAGCATATATATTCATCTTTGAGAATACATTGTGGTTACTAATTCATCAGAACAGATTGCTAATTTCTTAGCTCAAGTTGTAATTCCTTTTGAAATCTTTAATTTGCTGTATTTAGAGGTATTGCTGTGGTAATTGAAATAATAATGACATGTGAACACATACAAATGGTGAATTTTATTATGAAGAGTACAAGATAGTACTAATAATTATTTTATTAACGCCTAGAGTGCCGGGGAGCGCGATCGCGCTCCTCCTGTCTTTCACCAAAAGTGCCGGGAGCGCTTTATTTTAACCTTATATGTTTTGTTCAAATTTTTTTTTTTCTACTAGTATTTTATAATACAATCAGCAAACAATATATGTCAAAGATGAAAACAAATGTAGTAAAGGTTTCCTTAAGTTTTTGAATATGTAACTTCATTTACTTGGGATTCATAATTTTTTTCCTAAACTGCTGTAAAATCAGCAAAAATGCCTTGGCAATTTTAGCATAGTTCCTAGGATATTGGTTGGCACTCACAGGGTTAAATTATGGCAATCTGTGAATCAAAATGATTATTTTTAAGGGGATTTAAATTAGTAAGAATCTTTTATATTTATTCACGTAGGTACGATTTCCAGTATTCTTCATTTCTTCATGTAGATCCAGATTTTTATCTTATGTCACTTTCTTCCTACTTGAAAGATATCCTTAACAATTTTGTTACATGTGTTTGCTGGTGATAATTATTTTTAGCTATTGTATATCTGAATAGGTCTTTTTTCACCTTTGTTTTTGAAAGATATTTTTACTCAGTAAAAAATTTTAGATTGATCGTCTTTTCTTTTAGTACTTTAAAGATATTGCTCTAATATATTCTACTTGTATTTTTTCTCACAGAAGTCAGTTATCCTTATCTTTGTTCCACTGCATAAAATGTGAGATTCTTCTTTATATTGCTACTAGAGGCCCGGTGCATGAAATCTGTGCACGGGTAAGGTCCCTAGGCCTGACTGGCAATCAGGGCCGATCGGGGACTTCCAGCTGCCAGCCAGGGCCTTTCTTTGTTCTGTGCTGCTCCCTAGTGGTCAGTGTATGTCATAGCGAGCAGTCGAACTCCTGAGGGGACACTTTGCATATTAGCCTTTTATATGTATAGACTAGAGGCCCAGTGCACAGAATTTGTGCACTTGGGGGGGGGTCCCCTCAGCCCAGCCTGTGCCCTCTTGCAGTCTGGGAGCCCTTGGGGGATGTCTGACTGTCGGCTTAGGCCTGCTTCTGTGGGGAGCGGGCTGAAGCTGGCAGTTGGACATTCTTAGCACTGCCGTGGAGGCAGGAGAGGCTCCCGCCACCGCCGCTGCACTCGCCAGCCATGAGCCTGGCTCAGGGCTTCTGGCTGAGCGGCACTCCTCCTGTGGGAGCACACTTACCACCAGGGGGCAGCTCCTGTGTTGAGTGTTGCCCCCTGTTGGTCAGTGGGCATCATAGCGACCAGTTCTGCCATTTGGTCGATTTGCATATTAGCCTTTTAAAGGGTGTCCCAAAATTCACGCATAAAGTAATTTTGATAGAAAACACAGGTTTATAATTAAAAATTGTAAATTTTTCTTGATTCATAAAGTATACATATAGGGTTATGTATGGAATAGCATACCGGGTAAATGGCCTCCACGGCTTTGCTGGCACATACGCACTCTTTTGTTATTGCCTGAGCAGCCGCATTTTCGAAGAAGAATGGTCCGATGACGCCTCCAGCCTAAAATCCGCACCAAACAGTGACATATTGTGGATGCATTTGTTTCTCAACAATCACTTGTGGATTTTCTGAACCCCAAATGTGACAATTTTGTCGATTAACCAAGCCTTCAAGATGAAAATGAGCCTCATCGAAATTCAGCCACATTTATGCAAAACGGTCATGGAAAATTTCAACAAAAGAGTGCATATGTGCCAGCAAAGCCGTGGAGGCCATTTACTCGATATGCTATTCCATACATAACCCTATACTGTATACTTTATGAATCAATAAAAAATTTACAGTTTTTAATTATAAACCTGTGTTTTCTATCAAAATTACTTCTTGCGTGAGTTTTGGGACACCCTTTATTATATAGGATAAGCAATTTGAGTATGTTATATTTTGGTATAGTTTTCTTTAGGTTTCTTGTGCTTGGGACTTGTTGAACTTCTTGAACCCATAGGTTAACTTTTATAGAATTTGAGAAATTTTGGCCATTATTTCCTCAAAATCTCTTTCCTCTCCTTTGGGACTCCTTTTACATGAACATTGGATTGCTTAAAGTTGTCCCACACCTAACTGGTACTCTATTCATTAAAAAAAATATTTTCCCCTCTGTTTCATTGTGAATAGTTCCTATTGCTATGTCTTCAATGTAACTATTTTCTTCTGCAACATCTACTCTACTAATCCTATACGATGTATTTTTTTAATCTCGGACATTGTAATTTTATTTCTGAAAGTTTGATTTGGGTCTTTTAAATATTTTATTTGCTCTATTTAACATGTTCAGTCTTTCCTCTAGCTCCTTGAACATATGATTCAGCTTAACAACTATTTTAATCCTTGAATAATCTTCAGGATTGCTGTTTTATTGCCTGATGTCCATTGCCTTAAAAATCATTGTTTCATATACGTTTTGTAGTATTTTTGTGTCAGGCGGGGTGATAAATGTGATCCCCGTTACTCTACCTTGCTTGAGAGTGAAAGTTCTGTTCCTTTATTCTACTCCAACACAGAAACGTATACTTACACACGTGCTCCATTAATTTTGAGTTTGATGAGGATAAGGATTACATGTGTTTTTGCTCATAATTATATCTTGAGCACACAACGGGTTTTCAAAACATTTTGTTGGTTAAATGAATATATATGTGTGTATTCAGTTACATTGTTGTATGAATAGACACACATGCATAATACATTAGTTAGGAACATGCTAGCTGCTTATAAGCAACCCCTTACTTTTAGTGACTTAATCTAATAGAAGTTTATTTTTATTCTTTTAACACTCCAAAGCAGATGATCCTTGTTGATAGGCAGTTCTTTGTGAATGAAATAATTTACAGATGTGTGTTTCTTCTGTCTTGAATCTTTGTAGTCTTTTAGAGTTTTATATTTATCTGTACTTAATGGGGTGAAGGGAAAAGAAAGCTTGGAGAAGGCACACCTGCTTCTAAAAAGCCTTGATTTAGAAGTGACAAATGTTGCTGTTACTCACATTCCTTTGGGGTGAACAGTTTTATGCTGATGCTGAGATATGTGGTGGGCGGGCCGGGAAATGTAGTCCCTGGCTAGGTAACCCCTTCCCAGCAAGGAATCCATACTGTGTATAGAGGGAACACCCATACTGACTTTGGTGATCACTGACTTTCAAGTACAGGGTTGCCAGAGATGATGATGTAGTCCCTCACCTGTTTGGCCTTCCACAGAGCATTGCTGAAGAACAGTTTCTGTTGTAATTCTGAGGCAGAAGTTGGGCTTTAGTGTATCTTTATTAAAGTGTAGCTTCTTGGATTCCGCTGAAAGAAAATTATTTTATT
>NW_005353514.1:217347-231381 GCF_000412655.1 Myotis brandtii | reverse complement strand
CATCGATGAGAGAGAAACATCGATCAGCTGCCTCCTGCACACCTCCTACTGGGAATGTGCCTGCAACCAAGGTACATGCCCTTGACTGGAATCAAACCTGGGACCTTTCAGCCACAGGCCGATGCTCTATCCACTGAGCCAAACCGGTTAGGGCTCCTGTTGATTCTTATATTTCCTAAAGTGTGAGACCTATTGGTATAAGGAATTACTTTCATCTTTTAATTGTTCTTCCCTGAAAGAAAATAACTTAAAAAATAAAATCCAGTGGAATATCTTGCAGCCACAGAAAGTCACTCAAAAACACATACCTGCTCTAGCTAGTTTGGCTCAGTGGTTAAAATGAAGGGGGTTGCGGGTTTGATTCTGGTCAAGGGCATGTACCTCTGTTGCAGGCTTGGTCCCCAGCCCTGGACGGGGTGCATGCGGGAGGCAACCAACCGTCGTGTCTCTCTCACTTTGATGCTTCTCTCTGTGTCTCTCTCCCTCCCTTCCATTTTTTTTTCCTAAAAAAATCCATGGAAAAAATATCCTCCTGTGAAGATTATAAAACAAACAAACCATACCTGCACCAGATCTATGTTCAGAATGGCCCTTCTAACTGTGGCCAAGGATGTTTATAAATATTTACTATATTCTTTATAAAGAAACTAGAGGCCCAGCGTGCGATATTTTGCAAGACCCAGACCCACCACGCTGGAGGGACCCAGACTGACTCCCACCACGCCGGGCGGGAGGTGGGACCCAGCCTGACTCCCGTTGCGCTGGGCGGAACTCAGACCCAGAGTCAAGTCCCCCCCACCCGAGCACGCCTCACGGTGCATGCAGACCCTCCCACCTGCGCGTGCCTCGCTGGGCACACAGCCTCCTGGTGACCAGTCATTGGTTGTTCTGCTGTGATGGTGTCACGACCACGGGGTTTTTATGATAGAGATATTACTTGTGAAACCAGAGTACTCATGGCATTATATGAGCCTTATAGAGGGTAAAAATAAAAAATTTTTAAACTTTGTCCTTAAGGTGTTTCTAGTTGGGGAGAAAACACATGTATACATGGTAATGTTTCCCTGATTTTGAGTTATACGTTTTTCTCCATTTTAAGATCTCTGAGATCAGTATAAGTTTTAAAATTGCTCTCATCTGGACAATAATCATGACAGTCATCATTGACTACATGTACATACACTTGGTCATGGCTGCTCATGTGTGATTAATTGAATTGGATGATGTGTGTTGGGAGCTGCATTTCTTGGACTTAATTACTAGGTTAAATATCTTCAAAATGATCTCACTATGATATGACATTGATACAGAAAGAAAGGTACAAAAGAAAAGAATGACCTACAATAGCAATCTGTGTCTTCATCAGTTTAAAAGAGTTCTTCCTGTAGTGTAAAATGAAAATTCTAAGCAAAAAAGCATTGTATCATAGTTTCATTGATAGTATTTTTATTTTATTTCATCATTATTATTATTTTAATCCTCACCATTGCTTTTCAGAGAGAGAGAGGGAGGGAAGTGGGGAAAGAGAGACGAGAGACAGATAGACATGGGGGGAGGGAGAGGGAGTGATCGATGTGAGAGAGACACATCGACTGTCTGTCTCCTGCATGCCCCTGACCAGAGGCAGGGAGCAACCTCGCAACCCAGGCACATGCCCTTGCGTAGGAATCAAACTTGGACCCGCTGGTGCTTGGGCTGACACTCTAACCACTTAGCAACACTGTCCAGGACCATTGACAGTATTTTTATTTCTTGATGTATAAAATGTTTATCTTAAAAATTATGTCTTAGTACACTTGATCAAGAGTCTTGACACTGTGTTTTAAATATTTCTCGAATTTCTTTTCTCTGTTATTACCATTCTAAATCTATATTTCTTGCTTAAAATATTGCAGTGATCAACTGGTTTCAATTATTCCAGTTGTTGTTTTTTTAACCTAACCACACTGTCCAAGTTATCATTTTGAATTGTGAATCTGATTGTTACCATTCTGCTTAAAATCTGTGGTGACTTACCATTGCCTGTGTGTGCCACGTCCCGCGTGGCTCAGGGTTCGGGATCTGGAGAAGGGCCGCGCGGAAATGACAGAGACAAGAAATAATAATTTGGAAATAATGGGGGCCAGGCGGAGAGTCCAATGCAAGGGGAAGGACTTCACTGGTGCCCAGGCCTTGCCCACCTTTTGAAGGACTTCACTGGTGCCCAGGACTTACCCACCTTTTATTCAATTTTGGGTACACATATAGCCCTTAGGCAGGCAATTCCAGTAACAGACAATCTTAAAGGTCAATAAATATTAGTAAAGATTTACTCTGAGACTATTTGGTCAGGAAATTGCTTGAGCCACCATTGTCTGGACTAAACAATCGGTGCATAGCTCTGGCCCTTGCCAGGGCTCAAGGTTCACTAGTGTTCTGGGCTCTTTGTTTACACTTCTCTGATGGTAAAGACAATGGGTAGCTTCCAACAATTGCCTTTGAGATAATTTCTCCTCGTCTTTCAAGTAAGTCTCAGTTTCTTTTTTTTTTTTTTAAATATTTCACCTTTTTTAAAATGACTGAGTAGTGTTCCACTGTATATGGAACACCACTTTTTAAAAAATATATTTTTATTGATTTCAGAGAGGAAGGGGGGGGGAGAGAGAGAGAGAGAGAGAGAGAGAGAGACATCAATGATAAGAGAGAAACATTGATTGGCAGACTCCTGCATGTCCCACCCTGGAGATCGAGCCTGCAACCTGGGGGAATTGAACTATGAACTCCTGGTTCATAGGCTGATGCTCAACCGTTGAGCCACGCTGGTCAGAAGTCTCAATTTCTAAGCCATGGCTATTCAGGACTGGCCATAAGCCTAACTTTCTTGCATTATTCTCTTGTGGCATCCACTCCTCCCCATCTTTAGCTACTATAAACCATACTGTTTTATTCCTTCCTTTACATTTGGCAAACTCCTTTTTCTAGTATGTACCTATTACTACTATAGCTCCTATCAATTGCTTTGCGAATCTGTTTAAAGATTGGCTACCCTCAGTAGGCTATGACTGTGAAAACTATGGACTGGGTCTCACTTTTTTTCTGTGTGTCTAGCACCTAAATAAATGCCTGATGCTGACAGAAAAATTAGCATCCAATTAACAAAAAATTCATGTTTGTTGTTGAAGAAATGAATTTTGAAACGGTATTACAATAATGAAAAGTACAAATTAAATTCTAAAAATGATATTGACATTCAATACAAATTTGACTTCATTAGGTAGATTAAGTTGGACCTTGAAGCATAGAAAGAAGGTAGGCAGACATTTATAGGGAAAGGGTTAGCCCAGCTGGATGGGATCAGTTTGGGGAATGAAACAAGAATGAATCAACAAACAACAAGTGCTGGCGAGGATGTGGAGAAACTGGAACTCTAGTACACTGCTCGTGGGAATGCAGATTGGTGCAGCCACTATGGAAAATAGTATGAAATTTATTAAAAAATTAAAAATGGAACTGCTGTTTGACCCAGCGATTCCACTTCTGAGAATTTATCCAGAGAAACCCTCCTATGTTCATAGCAGTACTATTTACAATAGCTAAGAACTGGAAACAGAACAAGTGCTCATCAGTAGATGAGTAGATAAAAAAGATGTGGTACATTTACACAATGGAATACTATGCATCTGTAAAAAAGAAGGATCTCTTACCCTTTGAGACAGCATTGATGGACATGGAGAATATTATGCGAAGTGAAATAAGCCAGTCAGAGAAAGACAAATATCACATGATCTCACTTATATGTGGAGTCTAATGAACATAATAAACTGATGAACAAAATAGCTCCAGAGGCATGGATGCATGGAACAGACTGAGAGAGAGAGCTCAGAGGGAAGGGGTGTGGTGAGACATGAAGAGATTAACCAGAGAACTTATATGCATATATGCATAGCCCGTGGACACACACATTTGTGTGGTGAAGGCCTGAGAAGGCAGGGGCTGGGGGTAGATGAAGGTGCAGGGGGAGCAAATGGGGGACATCTGTGATACTGTCAACAATAATAAAGAGTGAATCAGACCAATTTAATTCTAGCTTTACTGTGTGGACCAAGGGAAATAACTCTGAAAAAGGAAATTGAGCACATGTAAAGGGTCTTTAGTATTAGGGTGAGGTTTATGCCACTTTAGTAGACTAGGAAGTGATTCAAGAATTTTGCTTTCATGAATGACATATGTATTGCTCTAATAGATTGAAAGCTTCTCAAGGGGTAGTATCTTACTTGGTTTTGTATTCTGAAGGAGTACCATAGTGCCTACCTAGTAGGAAAAGTTGAATGAATTGACTTAGTTCTCATATATACTTACAAAATAGTAAAATGTTAGAGTTTAAAAGAACCTGATATTAAATTTATGCATTTACAGATTTATAAATTAACTCAGGGAAAATTGGCACCTTCATGATATTTTTCTTTTCAAGAATGTAGTATATCCTTCTTTCTGTTTGTTTAAGTCTATTTCTATATTTAGTAGTATTTATTTATTTGGGAGTATTTTAAAGTTTTCATTTTGCATTGTAGTCTTTAGCATTATTAAGTTTCCTTTGTCTCTAATGATTTTGATCTGTATTCTGCCTTTTCTGTTATCAAGATTGACAGCCCTCTTTTATTTTTATTATATTTTTAGTATACTTTTTATATTCTTATATCTTTACTGTCTGAATCACTTAGTTTTATGTATGTCTCTTGTATAGAGAACAGAGAGATTTTTGCTTTTTTAGCTAATCCTATATAATAAAAGGGTAATATGCAAATCTACCAAACGGCGGAATGACCAGTCACTATGACGCACACTGACCACCAGGGGGCAGATGCTCAACGCAGGAGCTGCCCCCTGGTGGTCTGTGCGGTCCCATAGGGGGAGTGCTGCTGAGCCACAAGCCGGGCTGACAGCTGGTGAGCGCAGCAGCGGTGGCGGGAGCCTCCTGTCTCCGCCGCAGCTATAGATGTCCGACTCCGTCAGTTGGACATTCCCCAAGGGCTGCCGGACTGCTAAAGGGTGCAGGCTGGGCTGAGGGACACCTTTCCCCCTCCCCCCAAGCCAAGTGCACGAATGTTGTGCACCGGGCCTCTAGTCTGAAAATAATTTTAATAGGTGAGTTATGTCCATTTGCATTTATTGGTAAACGTGCTATATTTGGGCATGTTTCTGTTACATGGCTTTCAAATGTCTTTTCACTATGTGCTCCATTTTTTTGTGTGTGTGACCTCCTCCTCCTCTTTTCCTTTTTGGTATTTTAGAAGGTTTGATTTCCATTCTAGTTGTTACCTTTAATTGAAGATATAAATATCTCCTAGCCCTTCTTTAGCTACTGCCTTTGTTCCCTACCTTGAAAAATACCGAAATTATCTAGTTACTGTTTCTTTTTCTTGTATAATTAAATTGTAGTTAAAATAATGGTAATCTCTATGGTGTTAAACATGTTTAGGTTTATACTAATTGATTTGTGAGCCTCAAAGTGATTTGTATCTCTTTACTCCCAGTTAATATTTAAGATGTTCTGAATTTAGTTTAATCTTTCTCCTATTTTTTGTTTGTGTGTATTACTTTTACATTCCTGAAGCTTATAACATTTATATAATTGTTTTGTCAGCTTTATTCCCATTTTATTTATTTATTTATTATTAATCCTCACCTGAGGATATTTTTTCCATTGATTTTTAGAGAGTGTGGAAGGGAGCAAGGGAGTGGGAGGGAGAGGGAGAGAAACATCGATGAGAGAGAGAGAGAGAGAGAGAGAGAGAGAGAGAGAGAGAGAGATGGATTTGTTGCCTCCTGCACTCACCCCCACCATGTACATGCCCTTGACCAGGAATCGAACCTGCAACCCTTCGGTGCATGGGCCAGTGCTTTCACCACTGGCTAGAGCTATCCCCATTAAAAAACAAAACAAAAACAAAAAACCAACACTTTATTTTTTAGAGCAGTTTTAGGTTTACAGAAAAATTGAGAGGGAATTACAGAGTTCTGATAAAACCCTGTCCCAACACACACACAACCTCCTTCATTATCCACATTCTGCACCAGAGTTTTTGGTGTTACAACTGATGAACCTACATTGACACATCATCATTTCCCAAAGTCCTGTATTTACATTAGGGTTTACTCTTGGTGGTATACATCTATGAATTTTAGCAAATGTACAGTGACATGGAGCTACCATTACAGTATCATCCAGAATAGTTTCACTGCCCTAAAAATCCTCTATGCTCTACTTATCCCTCCGACCCTCTAAACCCTGTTAACCATTGATCTTTTGACTGTCTCCATAGTTTTACTTTTCCAGAATGTCATACAGTTGGAATCATACAGTAAGCAGCCTTTTCAGATTGGATTTTAAAATATGGTAACATCATTTATTTTCTTCCATGCTTTTTCATGGTTTGGTAGCTCATTTCCTTTTAGTCCTAAGTAATATTCCTTTATCTGGTTGTACCACCACAGTTTATTCATTTGCCTACTGAATTTTTTATCCATTCACCTGTATTTTGGTTGCTTCCCAGTTTTTGCAGTTATGAATATATAAACATTCAAGTGCAGATTTTTGTGTGGACGTAAGTTTTCAGCTCCTTTGGTTTAATATCAAGGAGTGTGGTTGCTGGGTTGTATATTAAAATGTGTTTAGTTTTTGTCAGATTGCTTTCGGTCTGTCAATCAGCCAGTTACCTTCCCAGAGACAACCTGGTTAGGAAGTTCTTATGTATTTCCTTAAAGGCTTTCTGTATGCACGAAACTAAATATTACCTATTGAAATATGTAAAGGTGTTTAAGCACTGTTCACATCTTGAATTTTTTACTTAAGCTATCTTGACTATTTTCTCTCAGCATTCACATTAACCATAACCCCAATCCTGAAATTGAACCCATTTCATTGTATGGATTACTGTAATTTATTTAACTACTTCCTTATTAATAGGTATCTAGGTTATTTCTAATATTTTCCCATACCAATCACTGTTGCAATAAATAGTCTTATGTATATTTTTTAAAAAGAATATGTTTAATTTTATAAAAACTTGAATTGTCTTCCACAGTGGCTGTACCATTTTGCATTCCCACCAGCAATGAATGAGAGTCCCTGTTGCTCCCCATCCTTGCCAGCATTTAGCGTTGTCTGTGTTCTGGTTTTTGGTGGTACTCATTTTAATTCTCATTTCCCTGATTTCATATGATTTGGAACATTTTTTTTCCATATGTTTACTTGCCCTCTGTATGTCTTTTTGGTGAGGTGTCTGTTCAGATCTTTCGCCATTTTGTAACCAGGTTGTTCATTTCCTTACTATTGAGTTTTAATAATTCTTTGTATATTTTGGACAAACATCTTTATCAGATATGTCTTTTGCAGATATTTTCTCGTGTTTTCATTCTCTTGATATCCACATCTTTTAGTTGTAGTTCTATAATTAAATATATTTGCTGCTTATCCTCAGTCTTTAACATTATATATTCTTCATTTTTTTCTTGATTATCTGAAACTCATTCTCCACTTGACCACTCAGGCATGCTCTGGGAGAGATATTCTCTAATGTTTTACAGGTTTATAACTCTTTGTCTCTGACATTACACTTGAAGGACACTTTGGCTGGATTTAAAATCTTCATCTTGCCTGGTGGTATGGCTCAGTGGATTGAGCATTATCCCATGCACCAGGAGGTCTCTGGTTCAATTCCCAGTCAGGACACATGCCCCGGTTGCAGGGGGCGTGCAGGAGGCAGCCAATCAATGTTTCACTCTCATCGATGTTTCTATCTCTCCCTCTCTCTTCCTCTCTCTCTAAAATCAATAAAAAAATAAAAATAAAAAAATCTTCATCTCACTTTTTTTTTTAGTATCTTAAAAATGTTATTGCATTGTTTTCTAATATAAAATGCTGTTGATGTTTAATACCAGCCTGATTTTCTTTTCCTTATAGGTGACTTGGCTTTGTGTTTAACTTTTTTATAATGAGAACTTCACAGATTTTTGTCTGTTTTCCATGTTTTAATGAATTGGATTTTTCTGGAATATGGGAAGGAGGTTCCTGTGAAGGAGTAGGATAAACCAGGATAACTTTCTTAGTTTTACGTTCAGGGCTTTCCCTTCTATTGTTATTAGTGTATCTGTGTAGCCACTTCTCTCAGAGGTAAGCCTTATTCAAAATTTTCTCCTCTAGCCCAGTGTCTCTGTGAGCCTTGCAGCCTTAACATTACATCATAAGATATATTTTCATAGTATTTTCTGTGGTCTGTTTCCTTTGGAACATTGCCCTGACCTTCCTCCTTTAATATCTGAACTTCTCTCTATCTCCATTGTTCCTGCCCTGCAGTTTGGTTTCAGATAACATGAGTTTTTCCCTTAGCGTGGTGCTGTGTCCTGGAAGGGTTTCTCTGCTGGATGCTTTGAGAGAGCTGAGAGTGTAGAGCTTCACAGTAGGACCATTTGCTTCCTCAGGACAGATTTTTGCGCTCACCTGCAATATGGAGCCTGAGAAAACCTTTCCCTTTTCCCCATTTGTTCTCAGTCTGTTCTTCCAGTTTCCACCAATGGTAGAATCCTTTGCTTTAGGGGTATTTACAGTGATTTTTTGGGTTCTGGGATTTTGCAGGGTACCTCTGTAGTCCCATTTACTTCCTGTTGCTCCCTTTCACAGAGTTGCTGATCCTGCAGTGTTGGCAGTGCAGCCACATCCCCTCATAGTCTAAGCTTTGAGGGGATTCTCTTTTACCTACTTTTATTGAAGACTAGAGGCCCAATGCACGAAGATTCGTGCAAGAGTGGGCCTTCCTTCCTCTGGCTGCTGGCACCGCCTTCGCTCCAGCCGGAGCCACCTTTCTGCCTTGCCACGCTGCCCAGAGGCCAGGAGCAGCTGGGGGAGTGCAGAACGCCTGCGTCATCGGTGATGACGCAAGCGTCCCACCCTGCCCCTGGCCACTCGGTGCCTGCGGCGCGTGTGTGCTTCCCACAGGCCCGCCAGCTTTGTTGGGTTAATTTGCATACTCACTCCTGATTGGCTGTGGGGCGTTGCAAAGGCACAGTCAATTTACATATGTCTATTATTAGTGTAGATGTAGTCATTGGGTTTTTCTGATATCCTATTTGGTATATTTAGCTTTCAGGAGTTGTCCTTGGGAAATTCAAAAACTTTGCTGCCACCACAATAATTACACAACTAAGCCATTATTTATTAGTTCAATTGTGACCAATATATAAGGAGCTTGAATTTTTTTTTAATATCTAAATTTGATGATTAATTTAGGGCAACATAAAATTGCATATTAGTAACATCTTAAAATTTTTTACATTTACATCATTTTTTATTTTTCAATTATAGTTGATATACAATATTATATTAGTTTCACGTATAGACCCCAGTGATTAGACCAGTGGTCGCCACTGGTGGTCTGTGAGGTCTCAAAGGTTGGCGACCGCTGGATTAGACATTATATAACTTACTAAGTGAACATCCTGATAAGTCTCGTACCTATCTGACAATCATACTGTAACATCTTAATATAGAAATTTTCTAACATTTTTTGTGACCTATTGGGAGTTATGTATAAATGTAAGATGTGATTTTTGTTATTAACATTCTTCTGAATTTTAAATAGGCATCATTTGTCTCTTATTGTAGTGTTAAATGGTATAGTCTCCTGATGGAAACTTTAGACTAATTGTGGTATATTACATAAAATTATATACAAACAATTTTTAAAGCAAAAATGGGCAAAAAAACCTGTTGAACTTTTATTGAATATGCATAGTTGAAGAAATTGCTTGCTTGATGGAAATAAATATGTTCAGAGAAAAGTTAAAGGAAAAAAGAATGAAATCATTTAATTGTTTATTTTCACACATAATATATAATATTTAATCTTTGGATGTTTATGAAACATGAAAATTTAATATGTGAGTTAGAATTATTTGTAATTTTAGATTTGCCTCATTGTCTTCCACATAGCAAGTGCTAAATAAACATTTTTAGGGTGAATATTGTAGGAGGGGACAGTATTAATATTTTGTAATCTTATTAGTAAAGATTATATAGTCTGCTGAATCTGACTTAAAACTATGGAAACCCAAAATAAAATGATCAATTTCTCACAGGAACTGAAGTTAAAAGATGAAGAGTGTGAGAGGCTTTCTAAAGTACGTGATCAACTTGGACAGGAATTGGAGGAACTCACAGCTAGTCTGTTTGAGGTTGGTCTATTTACGTCTTGGCCAAAAGCAAAGTCGTGATTATTATATATTGATAGAGTTTTTTATTTGAGGAAAAATATGCGTAACTTTATACATATTTATAAGTCTTCTAAGAAAAAATAAAATTTTTAAGAAATATAGAGACTGCAACTTAAAATGCTGTGAAATGAAAAAACACTATGGGCTACCAGTATGAGGTTGTTTAAATATGGATATGTGGAAAGAAAGGAGGTAAATTTAATTTTGATTTTCACCAAATACTTAGGGACTGCTTTAGAGTAACTTTGTATGACTCTACAACAAAGATGGCAAACCTTTGATATATGTCTGATACTGGATGATTTGCGGAATGTTAGGAGGTACATACACTTCTAATATATATATATTTTATTGATTTTTTACAGAGAGGAAGGGAGAGGGATAGGGAGTCAGAAACATTGATGAGAGAGAAACATCGATCAGCTGCCTCCTGCACACTCCCCACTGGGGATGTGCCCGCAACCAAGGTACATGCCCTTGATCAGAATTGAACCTGGGACCCTTGAGTCCATAGGCCGAAGCTCTATCCACCACTTGGGACCAAAATTTTTACCCAACTCAGTGTTTCTCAATAGGGCAGCCACTGATATTGTAGGACATTTAGCATCCTTGGTATATTATTCAGGATTCTCCAATAAACAGAACTAATAGCATGTGTGTATATACATAGATACATATACACATATACAGAAAGAGGCTTATATAAGGAATTGGCTCATGTGATTATGGAGGCTGGTAAGTCCCAAGTTATGCAGGGTGATTTGGCAGGCTGGAGACCTAGAACAGCTGATGGTGTAGTTCCAATCCAAGTCCAAAGGCTCAAGACCCAGGAAGAGCTGATGTTTCAATTCAAGTCTGAAGGCAAGAAGAATTCTCTCTTATTCTCTGGGGATCAGCCTTTGTTCTATTCAGGTCTTCTACTGATTGGATGAGGCCCACCCATATTATGGAGGGCAGTCTGCTTTGCTCAGTCTACTGATTTTAATGTTCATCTCATCCAGAAACACCCAGAATAATGCTTGACCAAACACCCTGTGGCCCAGCCAAGTTGACATACAAAATTAACCATCATACTTGGCTTTGCCCCCAAATGCTAGAAATACTCCCTGATCATTTTGACAACTTATAAATATCCATGAGGGGTGAGTAGAGGATAGTACTTCCTTGCTGTTAAAAATTACTTCCATGGAGTGCCTCCTTTAGGTTAGCCTCCGTTCCTTATCAAAAACATTGATGTGTTACGAGGATACCTAATGTTGTTATCACTTATCGATATTTTTTTCTCAAAAGTTTGTTCTTAAAACTTTTACAAGATTTTAGTGGGAAAATTTCTTCATCCTTTATTTGTATTTATGCAGCATCTGTTTCATTGTTGGATATGCATGTTTGCTCACATAGTTGCAATACTAATACATTTTATACGTTTTTTTCCCAAATAAAACTCTTTTCATGCTACTGCATACTCAGTGTAATGAAAGAATAATCTATCAAATATGTATTCCACAGTTTCTATCATTATAAGTAGCATTGCAGTGGATATCTTCAGACATGTGAGCTTTCCATGCTCCCTCTGTTCCACACTTGTTTGCCCTCTTCTTTGTCTTTGTCTTTTTTGGAGTCATTTTCTTTCATGAACATTTAAAAACTAATTTATTTTGTTTAGTTAACTAGTCATTGGAGATGAGAGGAAGAGGAATTTAAGGTGGAGGAGAGTGGAAAGTTAAAGATCTGAAATAGGAGCTGTGTGACCTGTTACATTTTATATGTACAAGGGGTATACAGAAACATAAGACTTTTTCTTCCAATATTGTCTGGCAAAAGAAAATTTTGTAATGATATGGATACTAGAGAAGAAAGCAAGCATGTTATACTACTTATATTAATTTTGATTTCTTACCTGCCTGCCCTAATTTTAGCCATACTTAGCTCCACCTTCTGTACTTACATGTATATTCTGTTAGATGAAATAGAAAGAAACTAACGGAAAAACTTTTTCCTCTCTGTAATGCAGCGGTTCTCAACCTGTGGGTCGCGACCCCTTTGGCAGTCGAACAACCCTTTCACAGGGGTCGCTTAAGACCATCCTGCATATCAGATATTTACATTATGATTCATAACAGTAGCAACATTACAATTATGAAGTAGCAATGAAAATAATTTTATGGTTGGGGGTCACCACAACATGAGGAACTGTATTTAAAGGGCCAGAAGGTTGAGAACTACTGCTGTAATGGGATGTGAAGTACCAGAAATGCAGTTTGTGCTATTAATGAAAAAGTATATCTAAAAAACATAGTTTTGGGGTCCCTAACCTGTCCCCTACTCTTACAATGGCTAATAGCATTGACACCGTAAACTTTCTGGGAAAGAAATTACAGTGATTAAACATGATTTTGGTAATGAAGAAAGTTGTATTTGAACGAGTTATTTATGAATTTTGAAAAACAGTGCTAAAAGTTTTTCTCTGGTCTTAATTGTGGCTTTGTGATCTCAATGTACCATTGTCTTATGAAAAGAGTATTTGCTTGCATTTTATGATATGTATATACATGTATAGTTTTAAGAATTAAAGATTATTCTGAATAAAATTAATTTGTACAGTTTGATAAATTTACCACGTAAATTCAAATTAGCAGTTTATTAATGTATTATGAACAAATAATCTTGAATATAATTATACTTTGTATCAAAGTTGAGTCTTAAAAGTATCAAATCGAAGAACTTTAAAGTTACACACACATATATATATATTTTTTTCTTGTATCTCAGATTTAGAGATAAAGTGAACTCCATTGAAAGAATGCTTTATAAAGTTGTCTACATTTAACATAGGTAATCTTAAGATTTTAAAAATACTTTGTCAGCCAATTTTGGTAAATTTTTGTGCTGTATCTGGTTTTCTCTCCATAATGCTAGGCATAGAGTACAAATTATTGTTTTAATCTGTGAAGAAAATGAGGCATAGATAAGGAGCAGTGCTGGGACCTCGACTCTTGCCTTGAGTACTATGAAAATCATAAGTGGCAATTCCTTTGTCTCAAGCCACAGAAAAGGAGTCATCACTGAGGCCCCTCTTCATCCTACACTGAAACTGTCCAAAAGGTCCTGTGACAGTCCCTGGAGAACATAAAAAATCTGTCTGCCTTTCTATTTTGAATCTGCTGTCACCGTCTTCCAGCCACCATCGCTTCTTACCTAGATCAGTATATGCCAAACTTTTTGTTCATGTACCTGATCTGTAAAAGAAATTGAGCATGTACCTTAATTATGATGAAGATACCTGATATTTACTGAGTGTTCCCTGTGTGCTAGGCACTGTTCTAACAGCATATGTACTTACTCATAAATTATATGCGTACACTAAGTCATAATGTGTCGCATTAATTTTGAAAAGAGTAAGAATAAAAATGCGTAAAATTTTTTGTAATAGTACAATATACTTTCTTCTCACTAAAACATACTGTGTATATGTGTGCATTTGCTTACAGGGTTGAGCAAAAGCAGATTTACAGTTATTTGTATGGGAAACAATGTAATCTATACTAATAAAAGGGTAAAATGCTAATTAGACCGGACATCTTCCGGACTTCCTTTCAGACAAAGCCATGGTGGCGGGGCAGAGGCAGTTAGGGGGATCAGGCCAGCAGGTGAGGGCAGTTAGGGGTATCAGGCCAGCGAGGGAGCAGTTAGGGGATGATCAGGCCGGTGGGGGAGCAGTTAGGGGGTGATCAGGCTGCTGGGGGAACAGTGAGGGGGCATCAGGCTGGTGGGGAACAGTGAGGGGTG